>NC_069502.1:1202673804-1202758804 GCF_027579735.1 Bombina bombina
TACTTACACATATATACATATATATACATACTTACACATATATACATACTCACACATATATACACATATATACATACTTACACATATATACACATATATACATACTCACACATATATACACATATATACATACTTACACACATATACACATATATACATACTCACACATATATACACATATATACATACTTACACATATATACACATATATACATACTCACACATATATACACATATATACATACTTACACATATATACACATATATACATACTCACACATATATACATACTCACACATATATACATACTCACACATATATACACATATATACATACTCACATATATATACACATATATACATACTCACACATATATACATACTCACACATATATACATACTCACACATATATACACATATATACATACTCACATATATATATATATATACACATATATACATACTTACACATATATACACATATATACATACTTACACATATATACACATATATACATACTCACACATATATACACATATATACATACTTACACATATATACATACTTCCACATACATACACATATATACATACTCACACATATATACACATATATACATACTTACACATATATACACATATATACATACTCACACATATATACACATATATACATACTTACACATATATACACATATATACATACTCACACATATATACACATATATACATACTTACACATATATACACATATATACATACTCACACATATATACACATATATACATACTCACACATATATACATACTTACACATATATACACTTATATACACATATATACATACTTACACATATATACATACTCACACATATATACACATATATACATACTTACACATATATACACATATATACATACATATACTCACACATATATACACATATATACATACTCACACATATATACACATATATACATACTCACACATATACACATATATGCATACTCACACATATATACACAAATATACATACTCACACATATACACATATATACATACTCACACATATATACACATATATACATACTCACACATATATACACATATATACATACTCACACATATATACACGTATATACATACTCACACATATATACACATATATACATACTCACACATATATACATACTCACACATATATACACATATATACATACTCACACATATATACACGTATATACATACTCACACATATATACACATATATACATACTCACACATATATACATACTCACACATATATACATACTCACACATATATACATACTCACACATATATACACATATATACATACTCACACATATATACACATATATACATACTTACACATATATAAACATATATACATACTCACACATATATACATACTCACACATATATACACATATATACATACTCACACATATATACACATATATACATACTTACACATATATAAACATATATACATGCTCACACATATATACATACTCACATATATATATATACACATATATACATACTTACACATATATACACATATATACATACTCACACATATATACACATATATACATACTCAAACATATATACATACTCACATATATATACACATATATACAAACTTACACATATATACACATATATTCATACTCACACATATATACATACTCACACATATATACATACTCACACATATATACATACTTACACATATATACACATATATACATACTCACACATATATACACATATATACATACTTACACATATATACATACTTACACATATATACACATATATACATACTCACACATATATACACATATATACATACTCACATATATATACACATATATACCTACTTAAACATATATACACATATATACATATTCACACATATATACACATATATACATACTTACACATATATACACATATATACATACTCACACATATATACACATATATACATACTCACATATATATACACATATATACATACTTACACATATATACACATATATACATACTTACACATATATACACATATATACATACTCACACATATATACACATATATACATACTTACACATATATACATATATATACATACTTACACATATATACATACTCATACATATATACACATATATACATACTTACACATATATACACATATATACATACTTACACATATATACACATATATACATACTCACACATATATACACATATATACATACTTACACATATATACACATATATACATACTTACACATATATACACATATATACATACTCACACATATATACACATATATACATACTCACATATATATACACATATATACATACTTACACATATATACACATATATACATACTTACACATATATACACATATATACATACTCACACATATATACACATATATACATACTTACACATATATACATATATATACATACTTACACATATATACATACTCACACATATATACACATATATACATACTTACACATATATACACATATATACATACTCACACATATATACACATATATACATACTTACACACATATACACATATATACATACTCACACATATATACACATATATACATACTTACACATATATACACATATATACATACTCACACATATATACACATATATACATACTTACACATATATACACATATATACATACTCACACATATATACATACTCACACATATATACATACTCACACATATATACACATATATACATACTCACATATATATATACACATATATACATACTTACACATATATACACATATATACATACTTACACATATATTCACATATATACATACTCACACATATATACACATATATACATACTTACACATATATACATACTTCCACATACATACACATATATACATACTCACACATATATACACATATATACATACTTACACATATATACATACTCACACATATATACACATATATACATACTTACACATATATACACATATATACATACTCACACATATATACACATATATACATACTTACACATATATACACATATATACATACTCACACATATATACACATATATACATACTTACACATATATACACATATATACATACACATATATACACATATATACATACTTACACATATATACACATATATACATACTCACACATATATACATACTCACACATACATACACATATATACATACTCACACATATATACATACTTACACATATATACACTTATATACACATATATACATACTTACACATATATACATACTCACACATATATACACATATATACATACTTACACATATATACACATATATACATACATATACATACACATACATATATATATACTCACACATATATACACATATATACATACTCACACATATACACATACAGGGAGTGCAGAATTATTAGGCAAATGAGTATTTTGACCACATCATCCTCTTTATGCATGTTGTCTTACTCCAAGCTGTATAGGCTCGAAAGCCTACTACCAATTAAGCATATTAGGTGATGTGCATCTCTGTAATGAGAAGGGGTGTGGTCTAATGACATCAACACCCTATATCAGGTGTGCATAATTATTAGGCAACTTCCTTTCCTTTGGCAAAATGGGTCAAAAGAAGGACTTGATAGGCTCAGAAAAGTCAAAAATAGTGAGATATCTTGCAGAGGGATGAAGCACTCTTAAAATTGCAAAGCTTCTGAAGCGTGATCAACGAACAATCATGCGTTTCATTCAAAATAGTCAACAGGGTTGCATGAAGCGTGTGGAAAAACCAAGGCGCAAAATAACTGCCCATGAACTGAGAAAAGTCAAGCGTGCAGCTGCCAAGATGCCTCTTGCCACCAGTTTGGCCATATTTCAGAGCTGCAACATCACTGGAGTGCCCAAAAGCACAAGGTGTGCAATACTCAGAGACATGGCCAAGGTAAGAAAGGCTGAAAGACGACCACCACTGAACAAGACACACAAGCTGAAACGTCAAGACTGGGCCAAGAAATATCTCAAGACTGATTTTTCTAAGGTTTTATGGACTGATGAAATGAGAGTGAGTCTTGATGGGCCAAATGGATGGGCCCGTGGCTGGATTGGTAAAGGGCAGAGAGCTCCAGTCCGACTCAGATGCCAGCAAGGTGGAGGTGGAGTACTGGTTTGGGCTGGTATCATCAAAGATGAGCTTGTGGGGCCTTTTCGGGGTGGAGGATGGAGTCAAGCTCAACTCCCAGTCCTACTGCCAGTTTCTGGAAGACACCTTCTTCAAGCAGTGGTACAGGGAAGAAGTCTGCATCCTTCAAGAAAAACATGATTTTCATGCAGGACAATGCTCCATCACACGCGTCCAAGTACTCCACAGCGTGGCTGGCAAGAAAGGGTATAAAAGAAGAAAATCTAATGACCTGGCCTCCTTGTTCACCTGATCTGAACCCCATTGAGAACCTGTGGTCCATCATCAAATGTGAGATTTACAAGGAGGGAAAACAGTACACCTCTCTGAACAGTGTCTGGGAGGCTGTGGTTGCTTCTGCACGCAATGTTGATGGTGAACAGATCAAAACACTGACAGAATCCATGGATGGCAGGCTTTTGAGTGTCCTTGCAAAGAAAGGTGGCTATATTGGTCACTGATTTGTTTTTGTTTTGTTTTGAATGTCAGAAATGTATATTTGTGAATGTTGAGATGTTATATTGGTTTCACTGGTAAAAATAAATAATTGAAATGGGTATATATTTGTTTTTTGTTAAGTTGCCTAATAATTATGCACAGTAATAGTCACCTGCACACACAGATATCCCCCTAAAATAGCTATAACTAAAAACAAACTAAAAACTACTTCCAAAACTATTCAGCTTTGATATTAATGAGTTTTTTGGGTTCATTGAGAACATGGTTGTTGTTCAATAATAAAATTAATCCTCAAAAATACAACTTGCCTAATAATTCTGCACTCCCTGTATATACATACTCACACATATATACACAAATATACATACTCACACATATACACATATATACATACTCACACATATATACACATATATACATACTCACACATATATACACATATATACATACTCACACATATATACACGTATATACATACTCACACATATATACACATATATACATACTCACACATATATACACATATATACATACTCACACATATATACACGTATATACATACTCACACATATATACACATATATACATACTCACACATATATACATACTCACACATATATACATACTCACACATATATACACATATATACATACTCACACATATATACATACTCACACATATATACATACTCACACATATATACACATATATACATACTCACACATATATACACATATATACATACTTACACATATATAAACATATATACATACTCACACATATATACATACTCACACATATATACACATATATACATACTCACACATATATACACATATATACATACTTACACACATATAAACATATATACATACTCACACATATATACATACTCACACATATATACACATATATACATACTCACATATATATACACATATATACATACTTACACATATATAAACATATATACATACTCACACATATATACACATATATACATACTCACACATATAAACATATATACATACTCACACATATATACATACTCACACATATATACACATATATACATACTCACATATATATACACATATATACATACTTACACATATATAAACATATATACATACTCACACATATATACACATATATACATACTTACACACATATAAACATATATACATACTCACACATATATACATACTCACACATATATACACATATATACATACTCACATATATATACACATATATACATACTTACACATATATAAACATATATACATACTCACACATATATACACATATATACATACTCACACATATATACATACTCACATATATATACACATATATACAAACTTACACATATATACACATATATTCATACTCACACATATATACATACTCACACATATATACATACTTACACATATATACACATATATACATACTCACACATATATACACATATATACATACTTACACATATATACATACTTACACATATATACACATATATACATACTCACACATATATACACATATATACATACTCACATATATATACACATATATACATACTTACACATATATAAACATATATACATACTCACACATATATACACATATATACATACTCACACATATATACATACTCACATATATATACACATATATACAAACTTACACATATATACACATATATTCATACTCACACATATATACATACTCACACATATATACATACTTACACATATATACACATATATACATACTCACACATATATACACATATATACATACTTACACATATATACATACTTACACATATATACACATATATACATACTTACACATATATACACATATATACATACTTACACATATATACACATATATACATACTCACACATATATACACATATATACATACTTACACATATATACACATATATATACATACTCACACATATATACACATATATACATACTTACACATATATACACATATATACATACTCACACATATATACACATATATACATACTCACATATATACACATATATACATACTTACACATATATACACATATATACATACTTACACATATATACACATATATACATACTCACACATATATACACATATATACATACTTACACATATATACACATATATACATACTTACACATATATACACATATATACATACTCACACATATATACACATATATACATACTTACACCTATTAACACATATATACATACTCACACATATATACATACTCACACATATATACACATATATACATACTCACATATATATACACATATATACATACTTACACATATATACACATATATACATACTTACACATATATACACATATATACATACTTACACATATATACACTTATATACATACTCACACATATATACACATATATACATACTCACACATATATACACATATATACATACTTACACATATATACACATATATAAATACTCACACATATATACACATATATACATACTTACACATATATACACATATATACATACTCACACATATATACATACTCACACATATATACACATATATACATACTCACACATATATACACGTATATACATACTCACACATATATACACATATATACATACTCACACATATATACATACTCACACATATATACATACTCACATATATATACACATATATACATACTCACACATATATACATACTCACACATATATACATACTCACACATATATACACATATATACATACTCACACATATATACACATATATACATACTTACACATATCTAAACATATATACATACTCACACATATATATACATACTCACACATATATACACATATATACATACTCACACATATATACACATATATACATACTTACACATATATAAACATATATACATACTCACACATATATACATACTCACACATATATACACATATATACATACTCACATATATATACACATATATACATACTTACACATATATACACATATATACATACTCACACATATACACACATATATACATACTCACACATATATACATACTCACATATATATACACATATATACAAACTTACACATATATACACATATATTCATACTCACACATATATACCTACTCACACATATATACATACTCACACATATATACATACTTACACATATATACACATATATACATACTCACACATATATACACATATATACATACTTACACATATATACATACTTACACATATATACACATATATACATACTCACACATATATACACATATATACATACTTACACATATATACACATATATACATACTTAAACATATATACACATATATACATACTCACACATATATACACATATATACATACTTACACATATATACACATATATATACATACTCACACATATATACACATATATACATACTTACACATATATACACATATATACATACTCACACATATATACACATATACATACTTACACATATATACACATATATACATACTCACACATATATACACATATATACATACTCACACATATATACATACTCACATATATATACACATATATACAAACTTACACATATATACACATATATTCATACTCACACATATATACATACTCACACATATATACATACTCACACATATATACATACTTACACATATATACACATATATACATACTCACACATATATACACATATATACATACTTACACATATATACATACTTACACATATATACACATATATACATACTCACACATATATACACATATATACATACTTACACATATATACACATATATACATACTTACACATATATACACATATATACATACTCACACATATATACACATATATACATACTTACACATATATACACATATATATACATACTCACACATATATACACATATATACATACTTACACATATATACACATATATACATACTCACACATATATACATACTCACACATATATACACATATATACATACTCACATATATATACACATATATACATACTTACACATATATACACATATATACATACTTACACATATATACACATATATACATACTCACACATATATACACATATATACATACTTACACATATATACACATATATACATACTTACACATATATACACATATATACATACTTACACATATATACACATATATACATACTCACACATATATACACATATATACATACTTACACATATATACATACTCACACATATATACACATATATACATACTCACATATATATACACATATATACATACTTACACATATATACACATATATACATACTTACACATATATACACTTATATACATACTCACACATATATACACATATATACATACTCACACATATATACACATATATACATACTTACACATATATACACATATATAAATACTCACACATATATACACATATATACATACTTACACATATATACACATATATACATACTCACACATATATACACATATATACATACTCACACATATATACACGTATATACATACTCACACATATATACACATATATACATACTCACACATATATACATACTCACACATATATACATACTCACACATATATACACATATATACATACTCACACATATATACATACTCACACATATATACATACTCACACATATATACACATATATACATACTCACACATATATACACATATATACATACTTATACATATATAAACATATATACATACTCACACATATATATATACATACTCACACATATATACACATATATACATACTCACACATATATACACATATATACATACTTACACATATATAAACATATATACATACTCACACATATATACATACTCACACATATATACACATATATAGATACTCACATATATATACACATATATACATACTTACACATATATACACATATATACATACTCACACATATATACACATATATACATACTCACACATATATACATACTCACATATATATACACATATATACAAACTTACACATATATACACATATATTCATACTCACACATATATACATACTCACACATATATACATACTTACACATATATACACATATATACATACTCACACATATATACACATATATACATACTTACACATATATACATACTTACACATATATACACATATATACATACTTACACATATATACATACTTACACATATATACACATATATACATACTCACACATATATACACATATATACATACTTACACATATATACACATATATATACATACTCACACATATATACACATATATACATACTTACACATATATACACATATATACATACTTACACATATATACACATATATACATACTCACACATATATACACATATATACATACTTACACATATATACACATATATACATACTCACACATATATACATACTCACACATATATACACATATATACATACTCACATATATATACACATATATACATACTTACACATATATACACATATATACATACTTACACATATATACACATATATACATACTCACATATATATACACATATATACATACTTACACATATATACACATATATACATACTCACACATATATACACATATATACATACTTACACCTATATACAGATATATACATACTCACACATATATACACATATATACATACTCACATATATATACACATATATACATACTTACACATATATACACATATATACATACTTACACATATATACACATATATACATACTTACACATATATACACTTATATACATACTCACACATATATACACATATATACATACTCACACATATATACATACTTACACATATATACACATATATAAATACTCACACATATATACACATATATACATACTTACACATATATACACATATATACATACTCACACATATATACACATATATACATACTTAAACATATATACACATATATACATACTCACACATATATACACATATATACATACTTACACATATATACACATATATACATACTCACACATATATACACATATATACATACTCACACATATAAACACATATATACATACTCACATATATATACACATATATACAAACTTACACATATATACACATATATTCATACTCACACATATATACATACTCACACATATATACATACTCACACATATATACACATATATACATACTCACACATATATACATACTTACACATATATATACATATATACATACTCACACATATATACATACTTACACATATATACACATATATACACATATATACATACTCACATATATATATACACATATATGCATACTTACACATATATTCACATATATACATACTTAAACATATATACACATATATACATACACATATATACACATATATACATACTTACACATATATACATACTCACACATATATACACATATATACATACTCACACATACATACACATATATACATACTCACACATATATACACATATATACATACTCACACATATATACACATATATACGTACATATATATATATATATATATATATATATATATATATATATATGTACTCACACATATATACACATATATACATACTCACACATATACACATATATACATACTCACACATATATACACATATATACATACTCACACATATACACATATATACATACTCACACATATATACACATATATACATACTCACACATATATACACGTATATACATATTCACACATATATACACATATATACATACTCACACATATCTACATACTCACACATATATACATACTCACACATATATACACATATATACATACTCACACATATATACATACTCACACATATATACACATATATACATACTTACACATATATAAACATATATACATACTCACACATATATACACATATATACATACTCGCATATATATATATATACACATATATACATACTTACACATATATACACATATATACATACTCACACATATATACACATATATACATACTCACACATATATACACATATATACATACTCACATATATATGCACATATATACAAACTTACACATATATACACATATATTCATACTCACATATATATGCACATATATACAAACTTACACATATATACACATATATTCATACTCACACATATATACATACTCACACATATATACATACTCACACATATATACACATATATACATACTCACACATATATACACATATATACATACTTACACATATATACATACTCACACATATATACACATATATACATACTTACACATATATACACATATATACATACTCACACATATATACATACTCACACATATATACACATATATACATACTCACATATATATACACATATATACATACTTACACATATATACACATATATACATACTTACACATATATACACACATATATACATACTCACACATATATACACATATATACATACTTACACATATATACACATATATACATACTTACACATATATACACATATATACATACTCACACATATATACACATATATACATACTTACACATATATACACATATATACATACTCACACATATATACATACTCACACATATATACACATATATACGTACTCACATATATATACACATATATATATATATATACTTACACATATATACATACTTACACATATATACACTTGTATACATACTCACACATATATACACATATATACATACTCACACATATATACACATATATACATACTTACACATATATACACATATATACATACTCACACATATATACACATATATACATACTTACACATATATACACATATATACATACTCACACATATATACATACTCACACATATATACACATATATACATTCTCACATATATATACACATATATACATACTTACACATATATACATACTTACACACATATACACATATATACATACTCACACATATATACACATATATACATACTTACACATATATACACATATATACATACTTACACATATATACACATATATACATACTCACACATATATACACATATATACATACTTACACATATATACACATATATACATACTCACACATATATACACATATATACATACTTACACATATATACACATATATACATACTCACACATATATACATACTCACACATATATACACATATATACATACTCACATATATATATATATATATATATATATATATATATATATATATACACACATATATGCATACTTACACATATATTCACATTTATACATACTCACACATATATACACATATATACATACTCACATATATATACACATATATACATACTTACACATATATACACATATATACATACTTACACATATATACACATATATACATACTCACACATATACACATATATACATACTTACACATATATACACATATATACATACTTACACATATATACACATATATACATACTCACACATATATACACATATATACATACTTACACATATATACACATATATACATACTCACACATATATACACATATATACATACTTACACATATATACACATATATACATTCTCACACATATATACAAATATATACATACTTACACATATATACACATATATACATACTCACACATATATACATACTCACACATATATACACATATATACATACTCACATATATATATATATATATATATATATATATACACACATATATGCATACTTACACATATATTCACATATATACATACTTACACATATATACACATATATACATACTCACACATATATACACATATATACATACTTACACATATATACATACTCACACAGATATACACATATATACATACTCACACATACATACACATACATACATACTCACACATATATACACATATATACATACTCACACATATATACACATATATACATACACATACATACACATATATATATACTCACACATATATACACATATATACATACTCACACATATACACATATATACATACTCACACATATATACACATATATACATACTCTCACATATACACATATATACATACTCACACATATATATACATATGTACATACTCACACATATATACACATATATACATACTCACACATATATACACGTATATACATACTCACACATATATACACATATATACATACTCACACATATATACATACTCACACATATATACACAGATATACATACTCACACATATATACATACTCACACATATATACACATATATACATACTCACACATATATACACATATATACATACTTACACATATATACACATATATACATACTCACACATATATACATACTCACACATATGTACACATATATACATACTCACATATATATATATATATATATATATATATATATATATATATATATATATATATACACACATATATACATACTTACACATATATACACATATATACATACTCACACATATATACACATATATACATACTCACACATATAAACACATATATACATACTCACATATATATACACATATATACAAACTTACACATATATACACATATATTCATACTCACACATATATACATACTCACACATATATACATACTCACACATATATACACATATATACATACTCACACATATATACATACTTTCACATATATATACATATATACATACTCACACATATATACACATATATACATACTTACACATATATACACATATATACATACTCACACATATATACATACTCACACATATATACACATATATTCATACTCACATATATATACACATATATACATACTTACACATATATACACATATATACATACTTACACATATATACACATATATACATACTTACACATATATACACATATATACATACTCACACATATATACACATATATACATACTTACACATATATACACATATATACATACTCACACATATATACACATATATACATACTTACACATATATACACATATATACATATTCACACATATATACATACTCACACATATATACACAGATATACATACTCACACATATATACATACTCACACATATATACACATATATACATACTCACACATATATACACATATATACATACTTACACATATATACACATATATACATACTCACACATATATACATACTCACACATATGTACACATATATACATACTCACATATATATATATATATATATATATATACACACATATATACATACTTACACATATATACACATATATACATACTCACACATATATACACATATATACATACTCACACATATAAACACATATATACATACTCACATATATACAAACTTACACATATATACACATATATTCATACTCACACATATATACATACTCACACATATATACATACTCACACATATATACACATATATACATACTCACACATATATACATACTTTCACATATATATACATATATACATACTCACACATATATACACATATATACATACTTACACATATATACACATATATACATACTCACACATATATACATACTCACACATATATACACATATATTCATACTCACATATATATATACACATATATACATACTTACACATATATACACATATATACATACTTACACATATATACACATATATACATACTTACACATATATACACATATATACATACTCACACATATATACACATATATACATACTTACACATATATACACATATATACATACTCACACATATATACATACTCACACATATATACACATATATATATACTCACATATATATACACATATATACATACTTACACATATATACACATATATACATACTCACACATATATACATACTCACACATATATACACATATATACATACTCACATATATATACACACATATATACATACTTACACATATATACACATATATACATACTTACACATATATACACATATATACATACTCACACATATATACACATATATACATACTTACACATATATACACATATATACATACTCACACATATATACACATATATACATACTCACACATATATACACATATATACATACTTACACATATATACACATATATACATACTCACACATATATACACATATATACATACTTACACATATATACACATATATACATATTCACACATATATACATACTCACACATATATACACATATATACCTACTCACACATATATACACATATAAATAGTCATTGGCATATATTATATTATTCTAATGCTAGGTGATAAGCCTGTCCAGAGGACAGTCTATGTTTAAAAAATATAAGCCCCAAGCTAAAGTAAAAAAAAAAAAAAGTAAAATTACAGAAAAAAATAAAAAAAGGTATTTAAAATAAAAATTTTAAACCTAAACTAATACCCCTATAAAAATACCCCCCCAAATAAAAACACCCCCTAATACTTAATTACCAATAGCCCTTTAAAGGGCCTTTTGTGGGGAATTCCAATTAATTAAATAGCTCTTTTACTTACAAAAATGACCAATTACCCCCTAACAGTAAAACCCCACCCACCAAACCCCCCAAAATAAAAAAAACCTAACTCAAAAGCTAAACTACCCATTGCCCCTAATGCGGCATTTGTATGGGCATTGCCCTTAAAAGGGCATTCAGCTCTTTTACTTCCCTTAAAAGGGCAATCAGCTCTTTTCCAGCCCAAAAAACCCTAATCTAAAAAAAAATGCCACCCCAAAAAATAAATTAAAAGGCCTAAGACTAAGCCCCAAATAGGTATTCAACGTTACTGAAGTCCGGCGGAGAAGGTCTTCTTCCAGGCGGCTCCATCATCTTCTATTTTCATCCAGAGCGAAGGCGCACGGAGCGGAGTTGCGGAGCTGCACCTAGGTGGATTACAAAAATGGCAGGGTGGATTTTTTTGGCTGCAACGCGTAGCCAACATTCCTTTGATGATGCGTTCACAACTGACAACGGCAACAGCCACGTTACAAATGCAATTATAGTATAGATGTGCACATATAAGTGATTTTGCAGTGCTATTTTGTATTGCACTTGAGCACAACATTTAACTCACCACTTGTAATATGATCACTAGTAGCGCAACCCTGCTCTATACATTAAACATATAGGTGGCGCTAAAAAATGTCAGCCGCATCTCATTTTTACTATGCACTTGCAATACCAGATGGTGCTCCTTGAACAAGCTCACACAAAGGGTAACAAATCCTGCACTATGTAATCTAGGTTTCTATATGTAATTGCCTTTGCCAATGATCAGCACATCCGTATGGTTCTAGTTGTTTGGATGGGGGAGGGTTCAGTTTTTGGAATATACACTATAGCTCTACACAATACCACAAAACCTCATGGAAGCATTTTTCATTTGTACTTCAAGTTTGGATTCAGTTTTTTGTTCTCAGGTGCCTAAAGCTGTGAAATTGGTTTATGGAACTATTTTAAGACACTTGAATATAAAACTGAGATCATTAACATACCAGGCACTGTGGCACAGAGGACAGGATTTACTTCAAGTCTCTTGTTAGGATGACTATCCAAAATCTCATATGCAGCATAACCAGGTTTTCATAGCTCAGGGCAAACTTGGTTCCCACCATGCAGAAACTAAAGATTACTGATGAACCTTCTAATAAGCTTACTAACAATCTGTGCAGATAAATACACTGTACTATTGTGGCTAGTTGTGACAATGATTTATATGTGCAACAAAGACTTTTTCTCAGTCTTACAAATAATTATCAATCATAGAAGCATTGTGAAAAACAAATCCAGCTCTGGCTCCAACCGATGGTCCCTGTTCAGCTGTCTGACATATGGTAGCAAAGCCTGCTCAATACAGGTTTTTAAATTAAGCTTTATGTGGCTGTTATACATACAGAATATGCCTTTGTATCATACGTGTACATTTTTTGTTGTAACCTTTTGAGTCTCAGCTAATTAAAGGATCTTATCTACCTTTTCTTATAATTAAAGGAATGGCCTAATGTAAAATGATTATAATTTGCTATACTATTATTTGTGCTATCATGCCCATAGCTAATCAAACGCTAGATTATGTCAGTGCTGACTGTGCACAGCTTTTGCCTCACGTCACTATCCCTCTGTCAGGGAGCCAGGAATCAGAAGTGCAAAAATAATCACACCTTTATTAATAACAAAAAATAATAAAAGTCCACAAGTCAAACATCAAGCCAGGAGTCTAAGCCAGAGCTGGTAGTCAGAAGAGCCGAGTCAGGAGCCAAAGCGAATAGTCAGACGAGCCGGAATCAGGAACAAGCAGAACAGCAGAGTCAGGAACAAACCAGAGATCAGGAACCAGGAGGGACGTCAGACAGCCAGGTAATAGACAGGAACTTGAACACAGGAACTCACAAACAGGTCTGAGACAATGCAAGGGCAAAGCATACTGAACAGAGGCCCTTTAAATAATAAGTGATGACATCACAATACTGAGACTACAACCTGTCTCACACGGATGATGTACACCAGTCCGGCCATAAGAGGGCGTGCAGGAAATGAGTATTATCAGACACTCTGCACCAGATTCAGTAAGAGGTGAGTAAAATGGCTGCCAGCAGCACATGGCAAACAAAGCAGGGAAAAAACCCTGACACCCTCAGTGTACGTCATTGGTTAAAAATGTGTAACCAAAGACTTGTTTCATGTGCACTGCTAAATTAGCGCATCTGTTACTTAGTTGTTTAGTGGTTAGAGGGCTAATAGCAGAGAGTTGATGGTATTCAGACGGCTGTGGTAGTTAGTGGGTTAATAGTGGAGAGTTGTTTAGTGGTTAGAGGGTTAATAGGGGAGAGTTGTTTAGTTGTTAGAGTTGTTGGTGGTTATTGTGTTGGGGGGTTGTGGAAATTTAGGGATTAAAAGAAGTCAGGAGTTTTAGTGGTGCAGAAGTTATTGTGCTGGTAGTTGAGAGGTTTAAGGGTTAATAGGGGTTTTATCAGCAGTGGAGATATTTTGATGAGATGTTTGGTGGCTTAAGGGTTAAGTGCAATGCAGGGCTGTTGATTTAAGGGCTAATAGTGTGACAGGATCTGTAATTAGTGAAATAATGTGCCATCCCTAGACACTGTGCTAGTGTAGACAGCTTTGTTTGTGTTTGCGCAATGAACACCGCTCTTGAAATTATCACAAACCACACAAAAGAAAAAAAAAATGAACCTACTGCATGAGTATTATTAGCGCTCTATACCACGTGAATATTTTGTGATCCACTTGTATTCTGCGCTTTGTGCTTAAGCATATAGGGAGCAGTATGCATAGCAGTTATGTAGAACACATCTGGTGATTGGCGGCTACAATGTGTTTAACAGCTTTGTGGGGGTTTAACACGTAGTTATCTTAGCAAAACGTACATACTGTAACAAAATAAAAAGCAGTTTTGCATTAAAATGTTCCTCTAAAATATATGTTATGGAATATTTATAAAATAATCTGTTCATTATTATTTTTAATTATCTTTTTCTTTTACATAGTTTAAATATATTTTTGCAGCAATTAATTTTCTAATTCCTCCACATAACTATTGATCTTATGTTCTAACCTTTTGCTTTCAAGAAAATGCTATAAGGCTGGGAATTTTCCTAGTATGTCTCTAATTAATTCTCATATTTTGTTCATTTTCTTCATTCTGAATCTAATCATATTATTTATCAATGTGAACAGACAGTTAAGAACCTTTCCATTCACACCTAAAAGTAACATAAAACAACAAAGTTAATTTTAGCTACATAGAATAAATTTAGAGGCTGATTACCAGGGGTGGAAAAAAATCACTAAATTTCACTAGTGAGGGAATAAAAGCTAGTACTAGATAGGAAAGAATCACATTTTATTTGTCTGCTGTAATTCTTACTAGTCTGGGACCAGTGGAAATTCTAAGCCCTTTTCATGACAATCTAGGATTTGATAATTATCTGCATGCTAACACCAGCGGATGAGCCCTTTCTGACATCGATATAGTCAGCCAATTTCATTGTTTATCGACAGCAATTTGTATTATCAGGTAAACAATAGCCCTATACGTAACATGTCCAGTCCAGTGTCCAGTCAAAATCCAAGTTTAAAGTGAAAGTCAATCCTAGCTTTTTACAAACGCTAGGATTGACTATTGAAACAAATAAAGGGGACTTTAATTCATGAAGTATAAGATAGCAGCCAATCGGCCGCTAGCAGGGGGTGTCAATCAACCCGATATACATCCAAAACACATTAAAATAAAGTATTACACACATATATACACTTCATAATTAAAATGATTAAAAGGGATGTGGCAAAGTGACTAGAAATGGCTTCAATGTGTGTGTGTATATATACATATATATACCTACCTACATTTTTACTTTGAGCGCAGTTAGTGCACAAGCAAATAGTTATTTAGCACGCCTCTTGTAATCTGGCCCTTTAACAATACACCAGCCTTATTGGATGAATTTAGGTAGCTACATCACCAGATGTCACCTGCTCATTAATTAACATTAGGCACTTAAAAACTAATAAATATTATAAAAATGAATAACCCAATAAAAACACATGTCCACTATCTCAATAGCATTCCTGTTTAAATCCCTTAAAGAGACATACACATCACAGTGCTATGAAATTTGATGGCACGTTACAATAATATCTCTATGGTGTTGCAGCACAGCAGGTTCATTGCAGATATGTCAAATATTGATATCACTTCACTCTATTAAAAGTGATCAATCAACATACAAATTATTCAACCTCTGATCACTAAACCCCCAGAAATTTATAAGAACAGGAGAAGTGGACCGAGCGCTACACCCAGGGCCTTAAGCTTACTAACTATATAGCCTCCTAGTAGGCTAACAATACAAAAGTTAAAATGGGGAGAGAGTAAGCGCTAAAAAGCTTAAAAGGCTAGTAAAAGGTACATTTTAATACATATAAAAATTTACAAATGGCAATCAGACGCATGGATCCATGTCTGACTTAACAAAAAAAAATATATATATATAATAAACAAATCTAAAAATATCTAAAAATATCCAATGGAGTATAGCATGTGACGCTGACTTAGTGAGCCAGTGATGAGGAGTTAGGACATGTACATTCAATAATATAAACAACCTAAGTGAGTGATTGAGTGCACACAATAGCTTTCAACAAAGAAAAATAGCATTCACAAAAAATAGTGTTCACAAAAATTGGCGTACATAAAAAATGTTCAAATGTTCAACCGGTTATATGTAAGTGAATCCAGTAGTGTTTCCTCCAAAGTGACGTGTAGAAATATAACGTGAAGTCAATAATAGTAGAATGTAAACGTTGAGTGGGTCAAATTATTGTGGTTCAGCTGCTAAATTAAAAAATTGTAAATCCGTGAGGTGTATAAAAATAAAAATAAAAATAACTTGTGAAAAAATCCACGTGGAAAACTTGAATTCAAATGATAAACAAAGGTCAAAAATCAAAAGATAAAAATCAAAAGACAAAAATATCAAAAGACAAAAATAGAAAATCAGTGATAATATTAAAAAGCACTAAAGATCTAGTGAGAACAAATCCTTAATTCAGATGTTAAAAATCCTTGGTAAGATCCATAACAAACAAATACATCGATAAAATACCTAAAAGGGAACAAAAGAGAAACAAATAGTGCAACACTGTATATGATATATAATATAGGTAATTAAAACCAAGCTCACCAGTATGCCTACTGGTGAGCTTGGTTTTAATTACCTATATTATATATCATATACAGTGTTGCACTATTTGTTTCTCTTTTGTTCCCTTTTAGGTATTTTATCGATGTATTTGTTTGTTATGGATCTTACCAAGGATTTTTAACGTCTGAATTAAGGATTTGTTTTCACTAGATCTTTAGTGCTTTTTAATATTATCACTGATTTTCTATTTTTGTCTTTTGATATTTTTGTCTTTTGATTTTTATCTTTTGATTTTTGACCTTTGTTTATCATTTGAATTCAAGTTTTCCACGTGGATTTTTTCACAAGTTATTTTTATTTTTATTTTTATACACCTCACGGATTTACAATTTTTTAATTTAGCAGCTGAACCACAATAATTTGACCCACTCAACGTTTACATTCTACTATTATTGACTTCACGTTATATTTCTACACGTCACTTTGGAGGAAACACTACTGGATTCACTTACATATAACCGGTTGAACATTTGAACATTTTTTATGTACGCCAATTTTTGTGAACACTATTTTTTGTGAATGCTATTTTTCTTTGTTGAAAGCTATTGTGTGCACTCAATCACTCACTTAGGTTGTTTATATTATTGAATGTACATGTCCTAACTCCTCATCACTGGCTCACTAAGTCAGCGTCACATGCTATACTCCATTGGATATTTTTAGATATTTTTAGATTTGTTTATTATATATATATATTTTTTTTTTTGTTAAGTCAGACATGGATCCATGCGTCTGATTGCCATTTGTAAATTTTTATATGTATTAAAATGTACCTTTTACTAGCCTTTTAAGCTTTTTAGCGCTTACTCTCTCCCCATTTTAAACCCCCAGAAATTGCCATTTTGCTTGATCCTTAATCCTTCATATTTGGTTTTAGGGTTTCAATATAGGGTGAATAACAAGGTGTTGTTTTAGGGAAATAACAATTTTGGGCTTTTGGAACATTAATGTCAGAAGCATTAGGGACTGTAATCACTGAAAATACTGACTGCTCAGATTTTCAGAAAATGTTATCTACCAAAACCAAGCAATCAACCGCTATGCATTTTAAAATATGACATATCCCAAATTTTGTCTGTTGATTTGTGTGTCAAAGATTTTAAAGACATACAGGCGCACCTGAAAGAGTTAAAATATTAATAAAAAGATGAAACAAAAAACGAAATAATAAAGTGGCCAATCAGACAAACACACACACATACTGTATATACCTTTTATCTTTTTTTTTTTTTAATTAAATTTTTATTGAGGACAATACATATAATAAAAAGTTACATCGTAAATACAGTATACAATCATGCAAATATTTACTTCATATTTGATAAACTTGTATTTAAAGAAATTCAGTCCTCATTTTATCCCCTGGATGAAATTGGACACTCTTGTTCCAGTTATAACATTATTGAAGAAAGCTAGGGGTTTACATTAAACAGGGTACACATAGAAATAACAAACAAAACATAGAATTTTGCATCATAAAAAAGATTGTTACGCTAGCATAACAAGGAAAACCGTAATGAGGAAATAGATGCAAGATACCAGAACTGACTGATTGAACGTAGAATATAACCAAACCAATGATATGTTATGCAATTAAATTATAGATGAATATCAAATATCTTAAATTACCAATTATCCAGGGTTACACTTTCAAACAGGAACAGCTTGGTTCAGGAACATGCATGGAGTTATTACCATATTTTTCTAAAGTAAACAGAGCTTTTAGCATATACAAATAAAACATTCCAGCTCATCTATATTGATGTTGCGAACTTAAAAATTTCGGTTCGCGAACGGCGGACTCGAGCTTCCGCTACTGTTCGCGAACCGCGCAAACCGCCATTGACTTCAATAGGTAGGCGAACTTTAAAACCCACAAGGACTCTTTCTGGCCACAATAGTGATGGAAAAGTTGTTTCAAGGGTACTAACACCTGGACTGTGGCATGCTGGAGGGGGATCCATGGCAAAACTCCCATGGAAAATTACATAGTTGATGCAGAGTCTGCTTTTAACCCATAAAGGGCCTAAATCACCTAACATTAATAAATTGTTTGCAATAACGTGCTTTAAAACATCAGTTATGATGTTGTATCAATCAGGTAGTGTAAGGGTTACGCCCGCTTCACAGTGACAGACCAAACTCCAAGTGTAACGCACCGCAAACAACCGCAAACAGTCCATTTGCACAACCACGAGATAGATTTGATAGATAGATACATAGATTACATAGCTCAATAGATGCAATATACATATGATCGATACAAATTACATAGATCAATAGATGCAATATACATTTGATAGATACGAATTACATAGATCAATAGATGCAATATCCATTTGATAGATACGAATTTTATCGATCAAAAGATGCAATATACATTTGATAGATACGAATTACATCGATCAAAAGATGCAATATACATTTTATAGATACGAATTACATCGATCAATAGAGGCAATATACATTTGATAGATACGATTGATAGTTAGATAGATTTGATAGATAAATAGATAGATTTGAAAGATATATAATTTCCCTGACAGAGTATAACAATAAGACATGCGGTCTGGGACCCGTGGTGTGTTAAGTAGTACTATTCTTACCAGTTTACTACTACCTGTTACTCCCCCTATCGGGGGAGGTCTATATGGCCTGCATTTTTTGAACAGGGAGATGGAAGAAGATGATTGGTCTGTCCTCCTACTTCAAATTTGTCAAAAATACAAGTGGCTGTCTCAAAACAGTCCGGACACGAGATAGATAGATTTGATAGATAGATATACATAGATTGATAGTTATATAATTACCCTGAAAAAGTATAATAATAAAACATGCGGTCTGGGACCCATGGTAACTAGGTTGTGTTAAGTAGTACTATTCTTAGCACTTTAATCCCTGTTACTCCCCCTATCGGGAGGTCTATATGGCCTGCATGATTACCCTGACAAAGTATAACAACAAAACATGCGGTGTGGGACCCATGGTAACTAGGTTGTGTTAAGTAATACTATTCTTAGCACTTTAATCCCTGTTACTTCCCCTATCAAGGGAGGTCTATATGGCCTGCATGATTACCCTGACAAAGTATAACAACAAAACATGCGGTCTGGGACCCATGGTAACTAGGTTGTGTTAAGTAGTACTATTCTTAGCACTTTAATCCCTGTTACTCCCTTTATCAAGGGAGGTCTATATGGCCTGCATGATTACCCTGACAAAGTATAACAACAAAACATGCTGTCTGGAACCCATGGTAACTAGGTAGTGTTAAGTAGTAATATTTTTAGCACTTTAATCCCTGTTACTCCCCCTATCGGGGGAGGTCTATATGGCCTGCCTGATTATCCTGACAAAATATAACAACAAGACATGCAGTCTGGGACGCATGGTAACTAGGTTGTGTTAAGTAGTACTTTTCTTAGCAGTTTAATCCCTCTTACTCCCCCTATCGGGGGAGGTCTATATGGCCTGCATGATTACCCTGACAAAGTATAACAACAAAACATGCGGTGTGGGACCCATGGTAACTAGGTTGTGTTAAGTAGTACTATTCTTAGCACTTTAATCCCTGTTACTCCCCCTATCAAGGGAGGTCTATATGGCCTGCATGATTACCCTGACAAAGTATAACAACAAAACATGCGGTCTGGGACCCATGGTAACTAGGTTGTGTTAAGTAGTACTATTCTTAGCACTTTAATCCCTGTTACTCCCCCTATCGGGAGGTCTATATGGCCTGCATGATTACCCTGACAAAGTATAACAACAAAACATGCGGTCTGGGACCCATGGTAACTAGGTTGTGTTAAGTAGTACTATTCTTAGCACTTTAATCCCTGTTACTCCCTTTATCAAGGGAGGTCTATATGGCCTGCATGATTACCCTGACAAAGTATAACAACAAAACATGCTGTCTGGAACCCATGGTAACTAGGTAGTGTTAAGTAGTAATATTTTTAGCACTTTAATCCCTGTTACTCCCCCTATCGGGGGAGGTCTATATGGCCTGCCTGATTATCCTGACAAAATATAACAACAAGACATGCAGTCTGGGACCCATGTTAACTAGGTTGTGTTAAGTTGTACTATTCTTAGCACTTTAATCCCTGTAACTCCCCCTATCGGGGGAGGTCTATACGGCCTGCCTGATTACCTTCACCAAATATAACCACAAGACATGCGGTCTGGGACCCATGGTAACTAGGTTGTGTTAAGTAGTACTGTTCTTATTAGTTTAATACCTGTTACAACCCCTAATGGTGGGAGGTCTATATGGCCTGCATGATTAGCCGGACCAAATAAAACAACAAGACATGCGGTCTTGGACAGGGACCCATGGCTAACTAGGTTGTGTAAAGTAGTTCTATTCTTAGCACTTTCATCCCTGTTACTCCCACCTCTCGGGGGAGGTCTACATGGCCATCATGATTAGCCTAACAAAGTACAACAATAAAACCTGCGCTCTTGGAACCATGTTAAGTAGGTTTATTTCAGTAGTACTGTTCTTATTAGTTTAATACCTGTTACAACCCCTAATGGTGGGAGGTCTATATGGCCTGCATGATTAGCCGGAACAAACAAAACAACAAGACATGCGGTCTTGGACTGGGACCCATGGCTAACTAGGTTGTGTAAAGTAGTACTATTCTTAGCACTTTCATCCCTGTTACTCCCACCTCTGGGGGGAGGTCTACATGGCCATCGTGATTAGCCTAACAAAGTACAACAATAAAACCTGCGCTCTTGGAACCATGTTAAGTAGGTTTATTTCAGTAGTACTGTTCTTATTAGTTTAATACCTGTTACAACCCCTAATGGTGGGAGGTCTATATGGCCTGCATGATTAGCCGGACCAAATAAAACAACAAGACATGCGGTCTTGGAAAGGGACCCATGGCTAACTAGTTTGTGTAAAGTAGTTCTATTCTTAGCACTTTCATCCCTTTTACTCCCACCTCTCAGGGGAGGTCTACATGGCCATCATGATTAGCCTAACAAAGTACAACAATAAAACCTGCGCTCTTGGAACCATGTTAACTAGGTTTATTTCAGTAGTACTGTTCTTATTAGTTTAATACCTGTTACAACCCCTAATGGTGGGAGGTCTTTATGGCCTGCATGATTAGCCGGAACAAATAAAACAACAAGACATGCGGTCTTGGACTGGGACCCATGGCTAACTAGGTTGTATAAAGTAGTACTATTCTTAGCACTTTCATGCCTGTTACTCCCACCTCTCGGGGGAGGTCTACATGGCCATCGTGATTAGCCTAACAATGTACAACAATAAAACCTGCACTCTTGGAACCATGTTAAGTAGGTTTATTTCAGTAGTACTGTTCTTATTAGTTTAATACCTGTTACAACCCCTAATGGTGGGAGGTCTATATGGCCTGCATGATTAGCCGGAACAAATAAAACAACAAGACATGCGGTCTTGGACTGGGACCCATGGCTAACTAGGTTGTGTAAATTAGTACTATTCTTAGCACTTTCATCCCTGTTTCTCCCACCTCTCGGGGGAGGTCTACATGGCCATCATGATTAGCCTAACAAAGTACAACAATAAAACCTGCGCTCTTGGAACCATGTTAAGTAGGTTTATTTCAGTAGTACTGTTCTTATTAGTTTAATACCTGTTACAACCCCTAATGGTGGGAGGTCTATATGACCTGTATGATTAGTCGGAACAAATAAAACAACAAGACATGCGGTCTTGGACGTGGACCCATGGCTAACTAGGTTGTGTAAAGTAGTACTATTCTTAGCACTTTCATCCCTGTTACTTCCAGACCTCTCGGGGGAGGTCTATATGGCCATCATGATTAGCCTAACAAAGTACAACAATAAAATCTGCGCTCTTGGAACCATGTTAACTAGGTTTATTTCAGTAGTACTGTTCTTATTAGTTTAATACCTGTTACAACCCCTAATGGTGGGAGGTCTATATGGCCTGCATGATTAGCCGGAACAAACAAAACAACAAGACATGCGGTCTTGGACTGGGACCCATGGCTAACTAGGTTGTGTAAAGTAGTACTATTCTTAGCACTTTCATCCCTGATACTTCCAGACCTCCCGGGGGAGGTCTATATGGCCATCATGATTAGCCTAACAAAGTACAACAATAAAACCTGCGCTCTTGGAACCATGTTAACTAGGTTTATTTCAGTAGTACTGTTCTTATTAGTTTAATACCTGTTACAACCTCTAATAGTGGGAGGTCTATATGGCCTGCATGATTAGCCGGAACAAACAAAACAACAAGACATGCGGTCTTGGACTGGGACCCATGGCTAACTAGGTTGTGTAAAGTAGTACTATTCTTAGCACTTTCATCCCTGTTTCTCCCACCTCTCGGGGGAGGTCTACATGGCCATCATGATTAGCCTAACAAAGTACAACAATAAAACCTGCGCTCTTGGAACCATGTTAAGTAGGTTTATTTCAGTAGTACTGTTCTTATTAGTTTGATACCTGTTACAACCACCAAAGGTGGGAGGTCTATATGGCCTGCATGATTAGCCGTACCAAATTAAACAACAAGACATGTGGTCTTGGGCTGGGACCCATGGCTAACTAGGTTGTGTAAAGTAGCACTATTCTTAGCACTTTCATCCCTGTTACTTCCAGACCTCTCGGGGGAGGTCTATATGGCCATCATTATTAGCCTAATAAAGTACAACAATAAAACCTGCGCTCTTGGAACCATGTTAACTAGGTTTATTTCAGAAGTACTATTCTTATTAGTTTAATACCTGTTACAACTCCTAATGGTGGGAGGTCTATATGGCCTGCATGATTAGCCGGAACAAACAAAACAACAAGACATGCGGTCTTGGACTGGGACCCATGGCTAACTAGGTTGTGTAAAGTAGTACTATTCTTAGCACTTTCATCCCTGTTACTCCCCCTATCGGGGGAGGTCTATATGGCCTGCATGATTACCCTCACCAAAATATAACAACAAGACGTGTGGTCAGGGAACCATGGTAAGGTTACTTCCTTTTGCACAATCAAGTATACCAGT
The DNA here is from genome assembly GCF_027579735.1 of Bombina bombina. Taxonomy (NCBI): domain Eukaryota; kingdom Metazoa; phylum Chordata; class Amphibia; order Anura; family Bombinatoridae; genus Bombina; species Bombina bombina. The sequence goes on from NC_069502.1 coordinate 1,202,702,540, forward strand.
TGCAGACAGAGGTTCTGACCCTGCATTATGGCTGCACCTCTCCCTAAAAGAGGCATCTGTTACAGAGTCTGTGGGCCTGTATGCAAAGAGCTGGCCTGCCTAAAAGGAGCAGCAAGGCAGTACAGGTCATTCTTCTCCAGCCGTTTTATACGATGGCCCACGACCCTCAACAGGCACAACAGCATGAAACACCACCTATGCCATCCTTTTGCACAATAGAGTACAGGTATGGCATTGATTTGAGGAACCCGGAGATAATTTAGAGGAACCGGGAATATTGAACAAAAAACGTGCTTGGACACCCAGTACAGGTCGTTCTCCTTCAGCCTTTTTATATGATGGCCAACGACCCAAAACAGGCACAACAGCATGAAACATCACATATGCCATCCTTTTGCACAATAGAGTACAGGTATGGCATCGATGGAACCCGGAGATAATTTTTCGGAACCAAGAGATGGAAAAGATGCTTGGTCAGTCCTCCTACTTCAAATTTGGGGCACTGCGTGTGCAATGTACTGTGCCACCAGATATGAGTGGTGTATTAAGTAGTACTATTCTTAACAGTTCAATCACTGTTATGTGCCATTTTTTTGCTTTGAGTTTTGCAGCCACAGTGCAGCAGCAGAGGCCAGAAAAATTAGGCATGTACAAATGCCTTAAAAACTCGGTATTGTTGCAGCCGCTGCTGTAGCAGCGGCCAGAAAAATTTATGTTTGTAAAACAGTTAGAAAGTGCCCTAAAACCTTGCGGCTTTAACACTAGTTGTTGGCGTATAAGTCACGCAAGTCATCCTGCATTATAAGAAAAAAAAAGCTAGCGTGTGTGCCATTTGTAGCCCAAGGCAGCTCATCTCATCATCAGGCCTTTTTTACTCAAATGTATCGCCCAATGTCAGTCCCTTCGGGATCCATCCCTCATTCATTTTAATAAAGGTGAGATAATCAAGACTTTTTTGACCTAGGCGACTTCTCTTCTGAGTGACAAAACCTCCTGCTGCACTAAAGGTCCTTTCTGACAGGACACTTGAGCGGGGCAGGCCAGAAGTTCAATTGCAAATTGGGATAGCTCAGGTCACAGGTCAAGACTGCACACCCAGTAGTCAAGGGGTCCATCGCTCCTCAGAGTGTTGAGATCCGCAGTTAATGCTAGGTAGTCTGCTACCTGTCAGTTGAGTCTTTCTCTGAGGCTGGATCCCGAAAGGCTCTGGCGATGCATAGGAGTTAAAAAGGTCTGCATGTCCTCCATCAACAACACATCAGGAAAGCGTCCTGTCCTTGCCGCCGTGGTCGTGGGAGGAGGAGGATTACTTTCATCTCTTCCCCTGTTAGATTCCCGTTGTGCTGTGACATCACCCTTATACGCTGTGTAAAGCATAGTTTTTAATTTATTTTTGAAATGCTCCATTCTTTCCGACTTGCGGGAATTTGGTAACATTTCAGGCACTTTATGCTTATACCGGGGGTCTAGTAGCGTGGACACCCAGTACAGGTCGTTATCCTTCAGCTTTTTTATACGAGGGTCCCTCAACAGGCACGACAGCATGGAAGACCCCATTTGCACAAGGTTGGATGCCGAGCTAATCATGTCCCGTTCCTCGTCCTCACTGATGTCACTGAGGGTATCTTCTTCCCCCCAGCCACGTACAACACCACGGGTACCAGATAGGTGACAACAACGAGCACCCTGGGATGCCTGTTGTGCTTGGTCTTCCTCCTCCTCCTCCTCAAAGCCACATTCCTCCTCTGACTCCTCTTCCTCACAATCCTCTTCCTGTGTTGCCGCAGGTCCAGCAAGCGATGCTGATATGGCTGTTTCTGGTGGTGATGGACACCACAACTCTTCCTCTTCACGCTCATCTATGGCCTGATCCAGCACTCTTCGCAGGGCACGCTCTAGGAAGAAAACAAATGGTATGATGTCGCTGATGCTGCCTTCGGTGCGACTGACAAGATTTGTCACCTCCTCAAAAGGACGCATGAGCCTACAGGCATTGCGCATGAGCGTCCAGTAATTTGGCAAAAAAATCCCCAGCTCCCCAGAGGCTGTCCTAGCACCCCGGTCATACAAATACTCATTAACAGCTTTTTCTTGTTTGAGCAGGCGGTCGAACATTAGGAGTGTTGAATTCCACCGTGTCGGGCTGTCGCAAATCAAGCGCCTCACTGGCAGGTTGTTTCGACGCTGGATATAGGACCGCATAGGAACACCTGAAATGGCCACACACCTTCCTGGTCTGCTTCAGGACGTCCTGTAAGCCTGGGTACTTATGCACAAAGCGTTGTACAATCAGATTACACACATGTGCCATGCACGGCACATATGTCAACTTGCCCAATTTCAATGCCGCCACATTACTTCCATTGTCAGAAACAACCTTGCCAATCTCCAGTTGGTGCGGAGTCAGCCACTGATCCACCTGTGCGTTCAGGGCGGACAGGAGTGCTGGTGCGGTGTGACTCTCCGCTTTCAGGCAAGTCAACCCCAAGACGGCGTGACACTGCCGTATCCGGGATGTTGAATAGTACCTGGGGAGCTGGGGGGGGGTGCTGTTGATGTGGAGCAAGACGCAGAAGAGGACTCAGCCGAGGAAGAGGTTATGGAAGAGGATGGAGTAGGAGGAGTAGAGGAGGTAGCAGCAGGCCTGCCTGCAAGTCGTGGCAGTGTCACCAACTCCTCTGCAGAGCCACGCATTCCATGCTTGTCAGACGTCAGCAGGTTTACCCAATGTGCAGTGTAGGTGATATACCTGCCCTGACCATGCTTTGCAGACCAGCTATCAGTGGTCATATGGACCCTTGCCCCAACGCTGTGTGCCAGACATGCCATTACTTCCTTTCGCACAATAGAGTACAAATTTGGGATTGCCTTTTGTGAAAAGAAATTTCTGCCAGGTACCTTCCACTGCGGTGTCCCAATAGATACAAATTTTTTGAAAGCATCAGACTCTACCAGCTTGTATGGTAAAAGCTGGCGGGCTAAGAGTTCAGACAAGCCAGCTGTCAGACGCCGGCAATGGGGTGACTTTGAGAAATTGGCTTCTTACGCTCAAACATGTCCTTGAAAGACACCTGACTGTGGGCAGATGACCAGGAACTGCTACGTAAGAGAGACTCAGTGGAGGATGGTTGAGAGGGGGCAAGGAGGACAGCAGTGGTTGACGTGGCTGAAGATGCTGGAGCAGGAGGAGGAGGGTGGCTTTGAGTTTGTGTGCTGCTTCTACTCATGTGTTCTTCCCATCGGTGTTTGTGATGTGAGACCATGTGCCTTCGCAAAGCAGTTGTACCTAGGTGGGTGTTGGACTTCCCACGACTCAGTTTCTTTTGGCACAGGTTGCAAATGGCATCACTGTTGTCAGAGGCAGACACACAAAAAAAATGCCACACTGCTGAGGTCTGCGATGACGGCATTCTGGTGGTGGCAACAGCATGCATTGATTGGCGTCGGCGTGCTGTCTGGCTGACCCCGGGTGCCGATGCATGCTGTCTGACTGTGCCACTAGCTCCTTGCGAAGACCTCCCTCTGCTTCCAACTCATCTCCTCCTCCTCCTCCTCTCTGTCTCCCCATCTGAACTTTCCCCCTCTTCTTCTTCTCTTCTAGCAGGCACCCAAGTGACATCCACTGACACATCATCATCAACCGTTTCACTTGTATCTGACACATCAACAAAGGAAGCAGCAGGTACAACATCATCATCATCATCACACCGTACCTCCATGTCTGTAATGCTGCCTGACTGAGACATATCACTGTAATCTACAGCCTCTGTCAATGATGGCTGCACATCACTCATTTCTTCCAACTGATGTGTCAATAACTCCTCTGACAGATCAAGTGAAGCGGCTGTGGTGCTAGTGTTGGTGGTGGCGACAGGCGGGCGAGTAGCACTGGTCACTTGAGAGGTGCCCAAAGCACAGCTGGACGTGGATGGTGCGTCAAGGTTAGGAGGACTAGGAGCGGAAGCTGTAGAATATTGGGTGTCCTGCGTTAGCCATTCAAAAAGGTCCTCCTCAGAACTTTTCGCGTCTCCCCTGGCACCTGGCGTCTGAACAATGTGCATATTTGTAGGGTCTAAAGGAATCACAGCACCACGACAGCACCTGTGGGGTGGCCTGCCTCTGCCTGTTATTTTTTAAAATGTACACTTACAATACTATTAAACAAATTATGAGTGGTGGCACTGGGTAAGTGGGCACAGTATACACTGTGTGAGCCTGACACCAAAAAAAAGACTGATGTTTCAAAGTCAAAAATGTTTATTTTTTAAATATTAAAAGTACTGTGACAACAAATATGATTGGTGGCACTAGTTGGCAAGTGGGCCTGGCTGGCACACACGCTGGGAGGAAGGCAACTGCAATTACATTACACTAGCTGACTGATGCTTCACAGTTTTTTTTGAAAATGTACAATACTGTTAGAACAAATATGATTGGTGGCACTAGTTGGAAACGGCAAGTGGGCCTGGCACACACGCTGGCAGGCAGGCAACTGCAATTCAATGGCACTAGCAGACTGATGATTGACAGTAAAAAAAGTTTTTAGTTTAAATATTTTCAAACCTGTTAGAACAAATATGATTGGTGTCACTAGTTGGCTTGGCAAGTGGGCCTGGCACACACGCTGGGAGGAAGGCAACTGCAATTAGATTTACACTAGATGACTGATGTTTCACAGTCAAGAAATTTTTTATTTTAAAAATTTACAATACTGTTAGAACAAATATGATTGGTGTAACTAGTTGGCAAGTGGGCCTGGCACACACGCTGGCAGGCAGGCAACTGCAATTCAATGGCACTAGCAGACTGATGATTCACAGTCAAAAAAGTTTTGATTTAAAATATTTTCAATACTGTTACAACAATTATGATTGGTGGCACTAGTTGGCTAGTGTGCCTGGCACACATGCTGGAAGGCAGGAAACTGCAATTCCATTGCACTAGCAGACTGATGATTCACAGTCTAAGAATTTTTTATTTTAAATATATACAATACTGTTAGAACAAATATGATTGGTGTAACTAGTTGGCAAGTGGGCCTGGCACACACGCTGGCAGGCAGGCAGGCAACTGCAATTCAATGGCACTAGCAGACTGATGATTCACAGTCAAAAAAGTTTTGATTTAAAATATTTTCAATACTGTTACAACAAATATGATTGGTTGCACTAGTTGTCTAGTGGGCCTGGCACACACACTGGCAGGCAGGAAACTGCAATTCAATTGCACTAGCAGACTGATGATTCACAGTCTAAGAATTTTTTATTTTAAATATTTACAATACTGTTAGAACAAATATGATTGGTGTAACTAGTTGGCAAGTGGGCCTGGCACACACGCTGGCAGGCAGGCAACTGCAATTCAATGGCACTAGCAGACTGATGATTCACAGTCAAAAAAGTTTTGATTTAAAATATTTTCAATACTGTTACAACAAATATGATTGGTGGCACTAGTTGGCTAGTGGGCCTGGCACACACGCTGGCAGGCAGGAAACTGCAATTCAATTGCACTAGCAGACTGATGATTCACAGTCAATTTTTTTTTTTTTAAATATTTACACTACTGTTATAACAAATGTTATTGGTGGCACTAGTTGGCAAGTGGGCCTGGCACACACGCTGGCAGGCAGGCAACTGCAGTTCAATTGCACTAGCAAACTGATGATTCACAGTCAAAAAAGTTTTTATTTTAAATATTTACACTACTGTTATAACAAATATGATTCGTGGCACTAGTTGGAAAGTGGGCCTGGCACACACGCTGGCAGATAGGCAACTGCAATTAAATAACAATAGCAGACTGATGTAACAGTTTGTTTTTAAAAAAGTTACACTAATGTTACAACAGATAGGAGTGATGGCACTCAGGATAGAACTAGGCACAGTATGTGCTGGCAGCCTGACACACAGGCTGGCACTAGTGGTGGCAGGCTGGCCTGTAAACTAAAATTAAATAACACTAGAAGACTGATGTAAAAGTTTTTTTTTTACAAAATTTAAGAGGACTGATGTAAAAAAATTTAATTTTTTTTTTACACTAATGTTACACCAGATATAAGTGGTGGAAAAAAAGAGCTATTAATCACACTATATGATGTGGGCCTGACACACAGGCCTGATGGAAAATGAAATTAGATTACACTAGCAAAATGATTTAAAAGTTTTTTTTTTAAATTTTAAATAATGTTAAGCAGATATGAGTGGTGGCTGCTGGCACAGCAATTAAACAACGTTGTATGCTGTGTAAGCCTGACACACAGGCCTGATAGAAAATTAAATTAGATTACACTAGCAAAATGATTTAAAAGTTTTTTTTTTTTAATTTAAAATAATGTTAAGCAGATATGAGTGGTGGCTGCTAGGACAGCAATTAACCACAGTATGCTGTGTAAGCCAGAAACACACAGGCCTGATAGAAAATGAAATTTGATTACACTAGCAAAATGATTTAAAAGTTTTTTTTTTTTAATTTTAAATAATGTTAAGCAGATATGAGTGGTGGCTGCTAGGACAGCAATTAACCACAGTATGCTGTGTAAGCCAGAAACACACAGGCCTGATAGAAAATGAAATTAGATTACACTAGCAAAATGATTTAAACGTTTTTTTTTTATTTAAAATAATGTTAAGCAGATATGAGTGGTGGCTGCTAGGACAGCAATTAACCACAGTATGCTGTGTAAGCCAGAAACACACAGGCCTGATAGAAAATGAAATTAGATTACACTAGCAAAATGATTTAAAAGTTTTTTTTTAAAATTTAAAATAATGTTAAGCAGATATGAGTGGTGGCTGCTAGGGCAGCAATTAACCACAGTATGCTGTGTAAGCCAGAAACACACAGGCCTGATAGAAAATGAAATTAGATTACACTAGCAAAATGATTTAAAAGTTTTTTTTAAAATTTAAAATAATGTTAAGCAGATACGAGTGGTGGCTGCTAGGGCAGCAATTAACTACAGTATGCTGTGTAAGCCAGAAACACACAGGCCTGATAGAAAATGAAATTAGATTACACTAGCAAAATGATTTTAAAGTTTTTTTTTAAAATTTAAAATAATGTTAAGCAGATATGAGTGGTGGCTGCTAGGGCAGCAATTAACCACAGTATGCTGTGTAAGCCAGAAACACACAGGCCTGATAGAAAATGAAATTAGATTACACTAGCAAAATGATTTAAAAGTTTTTTTTTAAATTGAAAATAATGTTAAGCAGATATGAATGGTGTCTGCTAGGGCAGCAATTAACCACAGTATGCTGTGTAAGCCAGAAACACACAGGCCTGATAGAAAATGAAATTAGATTACACTAGCAAAATGATTTTAAAGGTTTTTTTTTTAAATTTAAAATAATGTTAAGCAGATATGAGTAGTGGCTGCTAGGGCAGCAATTAATCACAGTATGCTTTGTAAGCCAGAAACACACAGGCCTGATAGAAAATGAAATTAGATTACACTAGCAAAATAATTTAAAAGTTTTTTTTAAAAATTTAAAATAATGTTAAGCAGATCTGAGTGGTGGCTGCTAGGACAGCAATTAACCACAGTATGTTGTATAACCCAGAAACACACAGGCCTGATAGAAAATGAAATTAGATTACACTAGCAAAATGATTTAAAAGTTTTTTTTTAAAATTTAAAATAATGTTAAGCAGATATGAGTGGTGGCTGCTAGGGCAGCAATTAATCACAGTATGCTGTGTAAGTCAGAAACACACAGGCCTGATAGAAAATGAAATTAGATTACACTAGCAAAATGATTTAAAAGTATTGTTGGTTAAATTTACACTAATGTTAAGCAGATATCAGTGGTGGCACTAATCACAGTATATGCTGTGAGCCTCACACACATGCTGAAAGCCAGGCAAATGCAAATAAAATTACATATAAAAAAAATAAAAAAACGACTGAAGTTATAGCCCTAAAAAGGGCTTTTTGGGGTGCTGTCCTTACAGCAGAGATTAGATGAGTCCTTCAGGACTGTAGTGGACACTAAATACACTAGCCTAGCTATCTATTTCCCTATAATGTCAGCAGCAGCAACACTAAAGCTCCTCTCACTAAGAAAGCAAGATCGTAATGAATCTAAAATGGCTGCTGCCAAGGAGCTGGGATGGTCTGTGAGGGAGTGTCTGCTGCTGATTGGCGCAAATGTGTCAGAAGGCTGTGAGATACAGGGTCAAAATTTCCTCAATGATGACACATAGGGGGCGGATCAAACATCGCATATGTTCGCCCGCAGCGGCGAACCCGAACAAGCTATGTTCGCCGGGAACTGTTCTCTGGCGAACAGTTCGCAACATCACTACTCGTCTATTATAAGTTAAAAAGCTTTCTTAAAGGTACACGTTACTCATGAATTTTTAACCCCAGCGAGATTTTCATAAGGGCCATTATACACTCATTTTTTCTTTGCATAAATGTTTTATAGATGATCTATTTATAAAGCCCATAAAGTTTGTTTTTTAAAAAAATGTACAATTTTGCTTCTTTTTAAATAACATTGCTCTGATTTTCAGACTCCTAACCAAGCCCCAAAGTTTTATTTGAATACCGTCAGCTACCTTCTCCAGCTTGCTCCTGTTTGTGTAAAGGGTCTTTTCATATGCAAAAGAAGGGGGAGGGGGGAGTGTCTTATTTCCCACTTGCAGTGGGCTTTCCAACTGCCTTTTCAACAGAGCTAAACTGAAAGCTGATTGGAACAGCCAATAGAATGCAAGCTCAATCCTATTTGCTGATTGGATCAGCCAATTGGATTGAACTTCAATCCTATTGGCTGATTGCATCAGCCAATAGGATTTTTCCTACCTTAATTCTGATTGGCTGATAGGATTCTACCAGCCAATCGGAATTCAAGGGACGCCATCTTGGATGACGTAATTTAAAGGACCAGTCATTCAGTCGTCGGCCGTCGGATGAAGAGGATGCTCCGCTTCGGATGTCTTGAAGATGGACCCGCTCCGCTCTGAAACATCACAACATCACTACTCGTCTATTATAAGTTAAAAAGCTTTCTTAAAGGTACACGTTACACATGAATTTTTAACCCCAGCGAGATTTTCATAAGGGCCATTATACACTCATTTTTTCTTTGCATAAATGTTTTATAGATGATCTATTTATAAAGCCCATAAAGTTTGTTTTTTAAAAAAATGTACAATTTTGCTTATTTTTAAATAACATTGCTCTGATTTTCAGACTCCTAACCAAGCCCCAAAGCTTTATTTGAATACCGTCAGCTACCTTCTCCAGCTTGCTCCTGTTTGTGTAAAGGGTCTTTTCATATGCAAAAGAAGGGGGAGGGGGGAGTGTCTTATTTCCCACTTGCAGTGGGCTTTCCAACTGCCTTTTCAACAGAGCTAAACTGAAAGCTGATTGGAACAGCCAATAGAATGCAAGCTCAATCCTATTTGCTGATTGGATCAGCGAATTGGATTGAACTTCAATCCTATTGGCTGATTGCATCAGCCAATAGGATTTTTCCTACCTTAATTCTGATTGGCTGATAGGATTCTACCAGCCAATCGGAATTCAAGGGACGCCATCTTGGATGACGTAATTTAAAGGACCAGTCATTCAGTCGTCGGCCGTCGGATGAAGAGGATGCTCCGCTTCGGATGTCTTGAAGATGGACCCGCTCTGCTCTGAAAGGATGAAGATAGAAGATGCCGTCTAGATGAAGCCTTCTACCGGTCTGGATGTCCTCTTCTGGCCGGATAGTATGAAGACTTCGGACCCTCTGGAGGACCACTTGTGCCTGGCTGGGTGAAGACGGCTCAAGGTAGGGTGATCTTCAAGGGGGTAGTGTTAGGTTTTATTAAGGGGGGATTGGGTGGGTTTTAGAGTAGAGTTGGGTGTGTGGTGGGTTTTAATGTTAGGGGGGTATTGTATTTTTTTTTACAGGTGAAAGAGCTGATTACTTTGGTGCAATGCCCCGCAAAAGGCCCTTTTAAGGGCTATTTGTAATTTAGTATAGGGTAGGGAATTTTATTATTTTGGGGGCCTTTTTTATTTTATTATGGGGATTAGATTAGGTGTAATTAGTTTAAAATTCTTGTAATTCTTTTTTTTCCCCTGTAATTTAGTGTTTTTTTTTTTTTTTCGTAATTTAGTTTATTTCATTTAATTGTAAATAATTGTAGGTAGTTTAGGTAATTAGTTTAATTATAGTGTAGTGTTAGGTGTAATTGTAACTTAGGTTAGGGTTTATTTTACAGGTAATTTTGTACTTATTTTAGCTAGGTAGTTATTAAATAGTTAATAACTATTTAATAACTATTGTACCTAGTTAAAATAAATACAAAGTTGCCTGTAAAATAAATATAAATCCTAAGCTAGCTACACTGTAACTATTAGTTATATTGTAGCTAGCTTAGGGTTTATTTTATCGGTAAGTATTTAGTTTTAAATAGGATTAATTTATTTAATTATGTTAAATTTATTTTGTTTAATTTAAATTATATTTAAGTTAGGGAGGGTTAGACTTAGGGTTAGACTTAGGTTTAGGGGTTAATAAATTTAATATAGTAGCGGCGACGTTGAGGTCGGAAGATTAGGGGTTAGTAAATGTAGGTAGGTGTCGGCGATGTTAGGGACGGCAGATTAGGGGTAAAGAAAATTTAACTAGAGTTTGCGAGGCGGGAGTGCGGCGGTTTAGGGGTTAATATATTTATTAAAGTGGCGGCGGTGTCCAGTCGGCAGATTAGGGGTTAAACATTTTAGTTAAGTGTTTCCGATGTGGGGGGGCTTGATTTAGGGGTTAATAGGTAGTTTATGGGTGTTAGTGTACTTTTTGCACTTTAGTTGAGAGTTTTATGTTACGGTGTTAGCCCATAAAACTCCTAACTACTGACTTTTAAATGCGGTAGGAGTCTGGACAGGAGAGGGTCACCACTCACTTTTTCAGCTGATCGTAATACCGGTGTTAGGCAAATCCCATTAAAAAGATAGGATACACAATTGATGTAAGGGGATATGCGGTAAGCTAAAATCGCGGCAAAAAAGCGAGCGGTAGATCCTTTCCTGCCTGACTCGTAATACCAGCAGGCATTAAAAAGCAGCGTTGGGACCTCTCAACGCTGCTTTTTAAGGCTAATGCAAGACTCGTAATCTCACCGTTAGTTTTTAAACTTATTAGTGCAGCTCCACAATGGACCCCAAAGTTAGGTAATTCATGAGGTGCTCCATGTATGGCTTTAGTGTTGTTGGTGTTGTTAGCAAAGATTTTTAGCTTTTCTATATGCTGTTTTTCGAACCAAATACTGTTTTAAACTGACAGCGTTTTTTTCTCTGTGTAAGCTGTTGGTGAAAAATAGGAAGTCACCTGCTTGCTCTCCCTGTTTGCGTTCTCTATTGAAGGACTGTTATCCTTTTGTGCTAACAGCTGGTAGGTGTTCGGCTGAAGTAGGTCTCTAGCTAATGATACCTCATGCTGTGTGACCTCCCCGGGCTCTAGGGACAGGCTAGACTCCCATAACGCAGATTGATTTGTTGCCGGAACCTCCGCCATTGCAGGCGGTATCCTACTCATAAGAAGTTGAAGCTCATGTACCGAAGGTGGTTTTTCTATCAAAGGTTAAAAGATCCTCTCCAGTCTGGAAGGGAAGCCCCTATACCGGTCTCCATGATTTTCCACTCGGTAAAAAGTGCTGATTAGAGAAGGCGGTGAACGTTGTAGAAAGTTGAAGATGTCAGGGTAGGCTTAAATATGCAATCAGTCCTGGTGAAACACCCCGATAGACCTGGGGGGGGGGATGCTGCCTGTATGGATCAAAGCTGCTACAGGCCTTAATTGTCCGACTCCGGCCTTGGAAACATATCCAATTTTGTTATATATTGCTTAGGTGCATGAATTATATTGTGTTGTAGTTAGATGCTGTAGTTGTGGAACTTTATACAGCGGATTAAAGGCCACTCTCCCGCAGCTCATGAAAATTGAGAGCCACTGTTAGGACACGCCCCCTACTTTTAATCTTTTAAGCTTAAAAGCTGTGTATACAGTGATTCTATGGCATAAGGAAAGTCTGCCTAAAAGCAGGCTGAAGTAAAAAAGTGAGTCATTGTGAACCTAGTTTGCATATCTTACCCAGAATCCTTTGCTGCATTGGAAACAATGTATCCAGAGGTTTTCTGTGGGGAAAACAAGCCTTTTGACTTGTTTAAATTTGTTAATAAACTACACAATTAGTTATTTTCTCTACATTATATATATATATATATATATATATATATATATATATATATATATATATATATATGTATATATATATATATATATATACATACAGATAAATACATTCATTAATTTCATTCTCATTCAGGAGCTGGTTCAGTTCAGCCAAATTTTGAATACAATTAGTTTTTTTTAACAGAAATACCTTTATTTCCAAATGGGAAGTGTGTGTGTGTGTGTGTATATATATATATGCAGTGGAGAAAAGAATGCACTCACCAGGATTTTCAAATCATTACCTTTATTTCTCGTAACGTTTTGGGGTCTTACCCCTTTGTCAGACACCCCGAAATGTTACAAGAAATAAAGGTAATGATTTGAAAATCCTGGCGAGTGCATCCTTTTCTCCACTACCTATACTTTGATCTTGGAAGCATCCTAGGTGGATGTTTGGTAACCGTGAGTGCTGGCCCTTTGCATACATATATATATATATATATATATATATACAGTATATATATATATATATATATACACACACCGATTAATACGTTCATTAATGTCATTCTCATTCATGAGCTGGTTCAGTTCAGCCAAATTTCAAGAACATTTACGGCTAGATTACGAGTTGTGCGCTAAGGTAAAAAAGCAGCGTTCACAGGTCCTAATGCTGCTTTTTGACCCCCGCTGCTATTACGAGTCTTGCAGGTATAGGTGTACCGCACACTTTTTTGGCCTTACCGCAAACCAACTTAAGTACATTTCGTAAAGGCTATTTTCTATGGGAAAAAAGTGATGTAGTAAGGGCGCTAAAGCTAAAGATCTCTGGAGTGTTACTATGTATATAAAGTGATACTTACAACTTAGAGATTGTTTAAGAGAATAATTTAAAAAATCATTATGTGCATTTATGTGCTAACAACTTGATATTGTGTAGTATTTGATTCTAGAGAGACACACTTTATGGGTATTAAAAGATTATTTAATAATAAAAATTCATACAGTTTTAAGTAGCTTTCAAAATATAACAGTTAATAGAGACATCTCTAACATAAACTATAATATTGTGGATCAACCAACATGATAAGAATTAATAAATCTGGCAGAGATTTAATTATATAACCAATATCTCATTCTGGGAGCGTAAAAAATAGTAGCTAAAATGTATCAGTAATATAACAGGTCTCACAGTAGATAAAATTAAACCACTCTAACAGTACATTAAGTTAAAAAACACAATTGTTGATAGACTTTGCTTTAACTTCAATCTTTTGTGGAAAAGTTCCTTTCAAATGTAAGGGTATATTTTGTAGCTGTTATTAAACTTTAGTACTGAAGCGGTGCTTAGGGAGTTGATGACACAGTTCATTTGTTAGATCATGCCTTTAAGTGTAACAGTCTTTTGTTGCAGTGTATTAAATATTCGTCCTGCGTTTTAAGATGTTAGTGAGTGACAATTATTTGCCTTTCAGTGGTAACATACCTTACAACTTCGGTATCCAGGACCGTAAGACGTTCTCAGTCTCCTCCGGTGTTCCGCGGCTAGTGTCTGTCTTGTGAAGCCGGCGTCTGACTTCATGACCGCTGGCTTACAGACTCTGCCCACACCAGTCAATCACTCCTCCGGGAGGTATTCTTAGGTAGTTACCACTCTGTAGCTGTTGTTAAAATTGTGTAGGGGTTCATCAGATGTAGAGAATATCTTTAATCTTTAGGACAAATCCCTTGTGCTGTAGTAGCCTGCCCTTAGTGCTCAAGCACGCAGATTATTTTCAACAAGCAACGTTAGTTCTTTAATTAAAAGCAAGGTTGAATTTGTGTCGATGAAGGCAACCCGGGTTGGAAAGTGTTAGTAAAAATCTGGTGCACAGTCCCACTGACTTCAACGCGTTTCACTCTTTTATAGAGCTTTATCAAGATGAAGCTCTATAAAAGAGTGAAACGCGTTGAAATCAGTGGGACTGTGCACCAGATTTTTACTAACACTTTCCAACCCGGGTTGCCTTCATTGACACAAATTCAACCTTGCTTTTAATTAAAAAACTAACTTTGCTTGTTGAAAATAACCTGCGTGCTTGAGCACTAAGGGCAGGCTACTACAGCACAAGGGATTTGTCCTAAAGATTAAAGATATTCTCTACATCTGATGACCCCCTACACAATTTTAACAACAGCTACAGAGTGGTAACTACCTAAGAATACCTCCCGGAGGAGTGATTGACAGGTGTGGGAAGAGTCTGTAAGCCACCGGTCGTGACGTCAGACGCCAGCTTCACAAGACAGACACTAGCCGCGGAACACCGGAGCAGACTGAGAACGTCTTACGGTCCTGGATAACGAAGTTGTAAGGTATGTTACCACTGAAAGGCAAATAATTGTCACTCACTAACATCTTAAAATGCAGGACGAATATTTAATACCCTGCAACAAAAGACTGTTACACTTAAAGGCACGATCTAACAAATGAACTGTGTCATCAACTCCCTAAGCACCGCTTCAATACTAAAGTTTAATAACAGCTACAAAATATACCCTTACATTTGAAAGGAACTTTTCCACATAAGATTGAAGTTAAAGCAAAGTCTATCAACAATTGTGGTTTTTAACTTAATGTACTGTTAGAGTGGTTTTATTTTATCTACTGTGAGACCTGTTATATTACTGATACATTTTAGCTACTATTTTTTATGCTCCAAGAATGAGATATTGGTTATATAATTAAATCTCTGCCAGATTTATTAATTCTTATCATGTTGGTTGATCCACAATATTATAGTTTATGTTAGAGACGTCTCTATTAACTGTTATATTTTGAAAGCTACTTAAAACTGTATGAATTTTTATTATTAAATAATCTTTTAATACCCATAAAGTGTGTCTCTCTAGAATCAAATACTACACAATATCAAGTTGTTATCACATAAATGCACATAATGATTTTTTAAATTATTCTCTTAAACAATCTCTAAGTTGTAAGTATCACTTTATATACATAGTAACACTCCAGAGATCTTTAGCTTTTAGCGCCCTTACTACATCACTTTTTTCACATTGTCTTCTTGTTTAGATTGAAGGATCTAAGCTTATCAAGTAAGGTGTTTGATCTGTCCCCTCCTCTCTCCCCCCCCCCCTTGACACTAGCGCACTATGTACTCCAATTCTTCAGCTTATTTTCTATGGGACTTCCATAGCGCCGGTATTACGAGTCTGCCTGGGAGGCCAAAAAGTGAGTGGTACAGCCTCTACCGCCAAGATTCCTAACGCATTTTAAAGTCAGTAGTTATGAGTTTTACGCTACAAAGTTGTCGCATAAAACTCATAACTAAAGTGCTAGAAAGTACACTAACACCCATAAACTACCTATTAACCCCTAAACCGAGGCCCTCCCGCATCGCAAACACTAAAATAAAAATATTAACCCCTAATCTGCCGCTCCCGACATCGCCGCCACCTACATTATACTTATGAACCCCTAATCTGCTGCCCCCAACATCGCCGACACCTACATTTTATTTATTAACTTCTAATCTCCCTCCCCAATGTAGCCGCAACCTACCTACACTTATTAACCCCTAATCTGCCACCCCCAACGTCGCTGCCACTATAATAAACATATTAAACCCTAAACCCGCCGTACTCCCGCCTCGCAAATACTAGTTAAATATTATTAAAAATGATTAAAAACACTAAATTACAGAAAATAAAAAACAAATTACACCTAATCTAATAGCCCTATCAAAATAAAAAAAGTCCACCCAAAATAAAAAACATCCTAGCCTAAACTAAACTACCTATAGCCCTTAAAAGGGCCTTTTGCGAGGCATTGCCCCAAATAAATCAGCTCTTTTACCTGTAAAAAAAAATACAAACAACCCCCCCAACAGTAAAACCCACCACCCACACAAAGGGCATTTAGCTCTAATGCTGCCCAAAGCCCTAACCTAAAAATAAAACCTACCCAATATACCCTTAAAAAATCCTAACACTAACCCCTGAAGATTCACTTACCGGGAGAAGCCTTCATCCAAGCGGCTAGATGTCCTCAACGAAGCTGTCAGAAGTGATCCTCCAGATGGGCAGAAGTGGTCCTCCAGACGGGCAGAAGTCTTCATCCAGATGGCATCTTCTATCTTCATCCTTCCAACGCAGAGCGGCTCCATCTTCAAGACATCCGGCGCGGAGCATCCTCTTCAATCGACGGCTTCTTCGGAATGAAGGTACCTTTAAGTGACGTCATCCAAGATGGCGTCCCTTAGATTCCGATTGGCTGATAGAATTCTATCAGCCAATTGGAATTAACAGCCAATAGAATGCAAGCTCAATCCTATTGACTGATTGGATCAGCCAATAGGATTGAAGTTCAATCCTATTGGCTGATTGCATCAGCCAATAGGATTTTTTCTACCTTAATTCCGATTGGCAGCATTAGAGTTAAATGCCCTTTTAAGGGCAATGCCCATCCAAATGCCTTTTTCAGGGCAATGGGGAGCTTAGTTTTTTTTAGTTAGGGTTTTATTTGGGGGGTTGGTTGTGTGGGTGGTGGATTTTACTGTTGGGGGGTTGTTTGTATTTTTTTTTTACAGGTAAAAGAGCTGATTTCTTTGGGACAATGCACCCCAAAAGGCCCTTTTATGGGCTATTGGTAGTTTAGTTTAGGCTAGGTTTTTTTTTATTTTGGGTGGGCTTTTTTATTTTGATAGGGCTATTAGATTAGGTGTAATTAGTTTAAAGATCTTGTAATTTGTTTTTTATTTTCTGTATTTTAGTGTTTTTTTTGTAATTTAGCTAATTTTATTTAATTTATTTAATTGTATTTAATGTAGGGAATTTATTCAATTGTAGTGTAGAGTTAGGTGTAATTGTAACTTAGGTAAGGTTTTATTTTACAGGTTAATTTGTATTTATTTTAGCTAGGTATTTATTAAATAGTTAATAACTATTTAGTAACTATTCTACCTAGTTAAAATAAATACAAACTTGCCTGTAAAATAAAAATAAACCCTAAGCTAGATACAATGTAACTATTAGTTATATTGTAGCTAGCTTAGGGTTTATTTTATAGGTAAGTATTTAGTTTTAAATAGGAATAATTTATGTAATGATAGGATTTTTTTTTAGATTTATTTAAATTATATTTAAGTTAGGGGGTGTTAGGGTTAGGATTAGACTTAGATTTAGGGGTTAATACATTTAATATAGTGGCGGCGATGTTGGGGGCGGCAGATTGGGGGTTAATAAGTGTAGGTAGGTTGCGGTGACATTGGGGGCGGGAGATTAGGGGTTGATAAATATAATGTAGGTGTTGACGATGTTGGGGGAAGCAGATTAGGGGTTAATAAGTATAATGTAGGTGGCGGTGATGTCTGGAGTGGCAGATTAGGGGTTAATAAATATAATGTAGGTGTCACCACTCACTTAAGCAGCGCTGGTATTGGAGTGCAGTGTGGAGCACAATTTTGCTCTACGCTCACTTCTTGCCTGTTAACGCCAGGTTGATAAAAACCTGTAATACCAGCACTGTAGGTAAGTGAACGGTGAGAAAAAACTGCAAGTGAGCACCGCACCCCTCATAACGCACAGCTCGTAATCTAGCCGTAATAGGTGCCGGTATGCAGTGCAGAGGTGCTGGTACTGCATACCGTTGCATACCGGCAGAAAAAAGCCCTGTATATACAGGGAGTGCAGAATTATTAGGCGAATGAGTATTTTGACCACATCATCCTCTTTATGCATGTTGTCTTACTCCAAGCTGTATAGGCTCGAAAGCCTACTACCAATTAAGCATATTAGGTGATGTGCATCTCTGTAATGAGAAGGGGTGTGGTCTAATGACATCAACACCCTATATGAGGTGTGCATAATTATTAGGCAACTTCCTTTCCTTTGGCAAAATGGGTCAAAAGAAGGACTTGACAGGCTCAGAAAAGTCAAAAATAGTGAGATATCTTGCAGAGGGATGCAGCACTCTTAAAATTGCAAAGCTTCTGAAGCGTGATCATCGAAGAATCAAGCGTTTCATTCAAAATAGTCAACAGGGTCGCAAGAAGCGTGTGGAAAAACCAAGGCACAAAATAACTGCCCATAAACTGAGAAAAGTCAAGCGTGCAGCTGCCAAGATGCCACTTGCCACCAGTTTGGCCATATTTCAGAGCTGCAACATCACTGGAGTGCCCAAAAGCACAAAGTGTGCAATACTCAGAGACATGGCCAAGGTAAGAAAGGCTGAAAGACGACCACCACTGAACAAGACACACAAGCTGAAACGTCAAGACTGGGCCAAGAAATATCTCAAGACTGATTTTTCTAAGGTTTTATGGACTGATGAAATGAGAGTGAGTCTTGATGGGCCAGATGGATGGGCCCGTGGCAGGATTGGTAAAGGGCAGAGAGCTCCAGTCCGACTCAGACGCCAGCAAGGTGGAGGTGGAGTACTGGTTTGGGCTGGTATCATCATAGATGAGCTTGTGGGGCCTTTTCGGGTTGAGGATGGAGTCAAGCTCAACTCCCAGTCCTACTGCCAGTTTCTGGAAGACACCTTCTTCAATCAGTGGTACAGGAAGAAGTCTGCATCCTTCAAGAAAAACATGATTTTCATGCAGGACAATGCTCCATCACACGCGTCCAAGTACTCCACAGCGTGGCTGGCAAGAAAGGGTATAAAAGAAGAAAATCTAATGACATGGCCTCCTTGTTCACCTGATCTGAACCCAATTGAGAACCTGTGGTCCATCATCAAATGTGAGATTTACAAGGAGGGAAAACAGTACACCTCTCTGAACAGTGTCTGGGAGGCTGTGGTTGCTGCTGCGCGCAATGTTGATGGTGAACAGATCAAAACACTGACAGAATTCATGGATGGCAGGCTTTTGAGTGTCCTTGCAAAGAAAGGTGGCTATATTGGTCACTGATTTGTTTTTGTTTTGTTTTTGAATGTCAGAAATGTATATTTGTGAATGTTGAGATGTTATATTGGTTTCACTGGCAAAAATAAATAATTGAAATGGGTATATATTTGTTTTTTGTTAAGTTGCCTAATAATTATGCACAGTAATAGTCACCTGCACACACAGATATCCCCCTAAAATAGCTATAACTAAAAACAAACTAAAAACTACTTCCAAAACTATTCAGCTTTGATATTAATGAGTTTTTTGGGTTCATTGAGAACATGGTTGTTGTTCAATAATAAAATGAATCCTCAAAAATACAACTTGCCTAATAATTCTGCACTCCCTGTATATATATATATATATATATATATATATATATACACATACATATCCATATTTAGACATATATATTTATGTATCTCTATGTTAAAGCCCTTTGAGACCTCATATCTTATAACTTTTTATTGCAATTTTATTTTTACATCATTATTATTAGACAGTGTTATTATGAGTGTAAGTGTACTTTTAAATGTAATTTGGATTTTTTGTACAACATTTTAGTCTAGTGTAACAGTTAACCAGAGCTCTGACGTTGCACTATCCTGAAGTGCGTTAAATTCAATTGCACTCCAGCAAATGCATTTACTTTCAACTTGTATTATGCATTCTACTTCCAACGTGCGCAAAGAGCTACGATAAACCCCATTATCGCTCACGTACAACTGTAGGTACGCCACTTGTAATCCAGCCCAAAATGTTAAAAAAAAAAAATCTAACAGAAAAAGAAAAATATTTATAATTTTGAGCAATAATAAAATATTTATTTCAAGCTATACTAGGATGATAGTGGCCGGATAATTAAAATTAACATGTATACTGAACAGATTAAAGTGGAATATACAGTTTGCTTCTATAAAAAAAAAACTAATTATAAAGGACTTAAGATACGACTATGCCTATTAACTTCAATTAGAGAGTTAGAGACATATTTCTTATCAGCAATGGAAATCTCAGTACATTGCTGATCCAATCACATTCTCAAACATTTACCAAAATAAAACAATCTGATTAGTAAAATGCAATTTAGTGAGGCACACTGTACTTTATTAAAACAGAATCTATAAACATGTTAATATATGTTGAATTAATATTTTTTTTAAACAAGCAAAGCTTTTTCTTACTTTTTTAAACTGTTCTTTATTGAGATAATGCTGTGAGCAGGCGGACAGAGATCACCGGAATTCAACCCGATCGAGTACGATCGGGTTGATTGACACCCCCCTGCTAGCGGCCGATTGGCCGCGAATCTGCAGGGGACGTCATTGCAACAGCAGCTCACAAGAGCTGCTGGTGCAATGCTGAATACAGAGAGCATATTGCTCTCCACATTCAGCGAGGTCTGGCGGACCTGATCCGCACTGTTGGATCAGGTCCGACATACCTTTGATAAATATCCCCAAAAGTAGATATTACATGCATCTAAATGAGATTTCTATGAAAAATGTCATATAATTTCTCTCTCTTTTTGTTACAAAAAAACACATTTCAAAACACAGCAATAAAGAAGCTAAAGAAATGTGCAAACACAATAAAAAAAGTCTAACCAGAAAACACTCTGTGAACATTTAAGTCCCCGGTTTAAGATATAGATATGTCTCCAAACAACCTACCTCTAAGATATAATATTAATAGAACAACAGAATAGTATATATGACAGCTAAATATAAAAGAGCCAGGACCAATTCGTAGCAAGTGGCTGATTCTAAAAAGGTATCTAGGCTGGTAAGATTCAATAAGAATGCTCGCCAGTCCTTCAGTTTCAAACACATCAAGGGCTTAAAATAGCATATGAGCCTACCTAGGTTACCAAGAGAACACAGCAAATTTGTAACCTTTGTATAATTGAATGTATTTATGTTGTGTTTGGTGAAACTGTTTTTTTTATCCCTAACCCTTTACGTGATATCTTCAGTTGCTCTAGCCCGACACACGTTAAATTAGATAGAGCTCAAGCAAACGCATTTACTTTCAACTTGTATTATGAGAGCAAATTAATGTTTATGCGATATTCTTATAATACACATGTGCTAACGTTAGAGCACCACTTGTAATCTAGCCCATAATATGAAATGTCCTACAACATAAACAGAATAAAACTCATACTTGCTTATGCTGCCATTCTGGAGATGTTATGGAGCACAAATGCCAAGCCCAAGGGGCTTATTATTCATACGCTTTAGCATAGGGGAGGCAGCAAACGTCCCAACTGCCCTGAATCTTGCAGATTTCTTATGGTTTAGGAGCCCTGACCTAGCTGTCCCTCACGTTCCCTATTCTGTCTATCTAAAACCACCCAAAACAGCCAGATTCCACTCCTGAACCAAGCAACCGTGTACCAGGACACCAGGAGCTTTCCTGGTGGGCCGCAGCAGCAGGTGCTGGCCAGCTATGACTTAATGGACATGAAACCCACATTTGTTCTTTCATGATTTAGAAAGAGCATGCAATTTAAACAACTTTCTAGTTTACTTCTATTATCTATATCTATTCATTCTCTTGAAATCCTTTGCTGAAAAGCATATCTAGATAGGCTCAGTAGATGCTGATTGGTGGCTGCAAATAGATTATTTGTGTGATTGGCTCACCCATGTGCATTGCTATTTCTTCAGCAAAGGATATCTAAAGAATTAAGAAAATTTGATAATAGAAGTAAATTGGAATGTTATTTAAAATTGTATTCTCTATCTGAATCATTAAAGAAAAATTTTGGGTTTAGTGTCCCTTTTAAGGGGGAGGTGCTGCTGCTGAGGTGCTGCAGCCATATCATTTCTCTTTTGAACTATACATATTAAGGTGTTATGATTCAGGCCTCTTTAACAGGATGGAGCCCATTGGCAGAGTTAAAAGGAAACTGGGCAGTCTGTAAAGCGAAAGACTGGAGACTCAAATATATACAACAGTCCTGTTAAAGTCACACAGAAAGTTACACAGGCAAATATCAAGTAATGTCCTAAAATGGATTATACTGGGAACCAGGTACAAGAAAGAGTTAAAGGGATATAAAACCCAAATGTTGTATTTCATTATTCAGATTTTGAACAACTTTTGAATTTACTTCTATTATCAATTTGTCTTTGTTCTCTTGGTATCTTTTGTTGAAAGCAGGGATGTATGCTTAGGAGCCGGCCCGTTTCTGGAGAACTATATGGCAGCAGTTTTGCAAGTATGCTATCCATGTGCAAAAGCCCTAGAGGGCAGCACTATTTCCTGCCAAGTAGAGCTCCAGATGCCTACCTAGGTATCTCTTCAACACAGAATATTATGGGAGCGAGGCAAATTTCACTATAGAAGTAAATTGGAAACTTTACTTTTTTTACAATAGGCTGCTCAGTCCAAATCACAAAAGAACATTTTTGGGTTTCACATCCCTTTAACTGAAGAAAAGTGTACAAACCTGTTCAGGTGCAAGTTCAGACAGACACAAGCCAAGTACTGAAAGACCCACTTCAGGGCCAAGGAAAGTAATGGCCTCTTCTGGGCTAAACAAAGCAAATGCCTGCTTCTAGGCAAAGTGAAACAAATGCCCTCTTCTGGGCCAAGCAAAGAAAATGCCCTCTTCTGGGCCAAGCAAAGGAAATGCCTGCTTCTGGGCCAAGCAAATGAAATGCCCTCTTCTGGGCCAAGCAAAGGAAATGCCTGCTTCTGGTCCAAGCAAAGGAAATGCCTGCTTCTGGGCCAAGCAAAGAAAATGCCCTCTTTTGGGCTAAGCAAAGGAAATGCCTGCTTCTGGGCCAAGCAAAGAAAATGCCCTCTTCTGGGCCAAGCAAAGAAAATGCCTGCTTCTGGGCCAAGCAAAGGAAATGCCCTCTTCTGGGCCAAGCAAAGGAACTGCCTGCTTCTGGGCCAAGCAAAGGAACTGCCTGCTTCTGGGCCAAGCAAAGGAAATGCCTGCTTCTGGGCCAATCAAAGAAAATGCCTGCTTCTGGGCCAAGCAAAATAAATTCCTGCTTCTTGGCAAAGTGAAGGGAATGGCCTCTTCTGGGCCAAGTAAAGGAAATGCCTGCTTCTGGGCCAAGCAAAGGAAATACCTGCTTCTGGGCAAAGTGAAGGGAATGGCCTCTTCTGGGCCAAGCAAAGGAAATGCCTGCGTCTTGGCCAATCAAAGAAAATGCCTGCTTCTGGGCCAAGCAAAATAAATTCCTGCTTCTTGGCAAAGTGAAGGGAATGGCCTCTTCTGGGCCAAGTAAAGGAAATGCCTGCTTCTGGGCCAAGCAAAGGAAATACCTGCTTCTGGGCAAAGTGAAGGGAATGGCCTCTTCTGGGCCAAGCAAAGGAAATGCCTGCTTCTGGGCCAATCAAAGAAAATGCCTGCTTCTGTGCCAAGCAAAGGAAATGCCTGCTTCTGGGCCAAGCAAAGGAAATGCCTGCTTCTGGGCCAATCAAAGAAAATGCCTGCTTCTGGGCAAAGTGAAGGGAATGGTCTCTTCTGGGCCAAGCAAAGGAAATGCCTGCTTCTGGGCCAATCAAAGAAAATGCCTGCTTCTGGGCCAAGCAAAAGAATGCCTGCTTCTGGGCAAAGTGAAGGAAATGGCCTCTTCTGGGCCAAGCAAAGGAAATGCTTGCTCCTGGGCAAAGCAAAGGGAATGCCCACATCTGCACCCAGCAAAGGAATACAAGGTGCTAAATACAAGCGGCAAACAGCAGCAAAGGCAATGCAGAAGACAAGACTGACAAACAGGCACAGCAGGCAGTTTGGGACTGAGCTGGAAAACTGCAACAGGGGAAGTTCAAGCAATAGTGCTAACCGTGCCACATGCAGAGACAAGGTCAGGACAGTCCAAGGTTCAAAGTCAGGCAGCAAGAATCCAAACTTAGGCAATGTCACCAGCATGGGTTCACCTGGGCAGAAGCAAAGGAAATGTCTGCTTCTGGGCCAAGCAAAGGAAATGCCCTCTTCAGGGCCAAGCAAAGGAAATGCCTGCTTCTGGGCCAAGCAAAGAAAATGCCCTCTTCTGGGCCAAGCAAAGGAAATGCCTGCTTCTGGGCCAAGCAAAGAAAATGCCCTCTTCTGGGCCAAGCAAAGGAAATGCCTGCTTCTGGGCCAAGCAAAGGAAATGCCCTCTTCTGGGCCAAGCAAAGGAAATGCCTGCTTCTGGGCCAAGCAAAGGAAGTGCCTGCTTCTGGGCCAAGCAAAGGAAATGCCTGCTTCTGGGCCAAGCAAAGGAAATGCCCTCTTCTGGGCCAAGCAAAGGAAATGCCTGCTTCTGGGCCAATCAAAGAAAAGGCCTGCTTCTGGGCCAAGCAAAGGAAATGCCTGCTTCTGGGCAAAGTGAAGGGAATGGCCTCTTCTGGGCCAAGCAAAGGAAATGCCTGCTTCTTGGCCAATCAAAGAAAATGCCGGCTTCTGGGCCAAGCAAAAGAAATTCCTGCTTCTGGGCAAAGTGAAGGGAATGGCCTCTTCTGGGCCAAGCAAAGGAAATGCCTGCTTCTGGGCCAATCAAAGGAAATGCCTGCTTTTGGGACAATCAAAGAAAATGCCTGCTTCTGGGCCAAGCAAAGGAAATACCTGCTTCTGGGCAAAGTGAAGGGAATGGCCTCTTCTGGGCCAAGCAAAGGAAATGCCGGCTTCTGGGCCAATCAAAGAAAATGCCTGCTTCTAGGCCAAGCAAAGAAAATGCCTGCTTCTGGGCCAAGCAAATGAAATGCCTGCTTCTGGGCCAATCAAAGAAAATGCCTGCTTCTGGTCAAAGTGAAGGGAATGGTCTCTTCTGGGCCAAGCAAAGGAAATGCCAGCTTCTGGGCCAATCAAAGAAAATGCCTGCTTCTGGGCCAAGCAAAAGAATGCCTGCTTCTGGGCAAAGTGAAGGAAATGGCCTCTTCTGGGCCAAGCAAAGGAAATGCTTGCTCCTGGGCAAAGCAAAGGGAATGCCCACATCTGCACCCAGCGAAGGAATGCAAGGTGCTAAATACAAGCGGCAAACAGCAGCAAAGGCAATGCAGAAGACAAGACTAACAAATAGCACAGCAGGCAGTTTGGGACTGAGCTGGAAAACTGTAACAGGGAAAGTTCAAGCAATAGTGCTAACTGTGCCACATGCAGAGACAAGGTCAGGACAGTCCAAGGTTCAAAGTCAGGCAGCAAGAATCCAAACTTAGGCAATGTCACCAGCATGGGTTCACCTGGGCAGAAGACTGCGCAATGCATTAAAGGGACAGTCAAGTATAAATTAAACTTTCATTATTCAGATAGGACTTTTAATATTAATCTACTTTCCAATTTACTTTTATCATCAAATTTGCTTTTTTCTCTTGGTATTCTTAGTTTAAACTAAACATAGGAAGGCTCATATGCCTTTGAGGGCTTCCTCTTATCACAGGCTTTTTAAATCTCTTTTCAACACAAAGAGACAGAAAGTACATGTGGGCTATATAGATAACACTGTGTTCAGGCACAGAAAGTTATTTAAGATCTAGCACAATACAATGCTAAATTTAAGACAATAGATAATAAACAGTCACTGTCATGTGATCAGGGGGCTGGAAGAAGGTTCCTAGATACAAAGTAATCACAAAGGTAAAAAGTACATTAATATAACTGTGTTGGTTATGCAAACTGGGGAATGAGAAATAAAGGGATTATCCATCTTTTAAAACAATAACAATTCTATGGTTGACTGTCCCATCCGCAGCGGCCGAAGTCTTCATCCAAGGGGCGCTGAAGAAGTCTTCCATCCAATTGAAGTCATCATCCAAGGGGCGCTGAAGAAGTCTTCCATCCGATTGAAGTCATCATCCAAGGGGCGCTGAAGAAGTCTTCCATCCGTTTGAAGTCATCATCCAGGCGGCCTCTTCAATCTTCATCCATCCGGAGCGGAGCGGAGCCATCTTCAGACGAGCCGACGCGGAGCCATCCTCTTCTACCGAAGGACTAACGACGAATGACGGTTCCTTTAAGTGACGTCATCCAAGATGGCGTCCCTCGAATTCCAATTGGCTGATAGGATTCTATCAGCCAATCGGAATTAAGGTAGGAAAAATCTGATTGGCTGATTTAATCAGCCAATCAGTTTGAAGTTCAATCCGATTGGTTGATCCAATCAGCCAATCAGATTGAGCTTGCATTCTATTGGCTGATCGGAACAGCCAATAGAATGCGAGCTCAATCTGATTGGCTGATTAAATCAGCCAATCAGATTTTTCCTACCTTAATTCCGATTGGCTGATAGAATCCTATCAGCCAATTGGAATTCGAGGGACGCCATCTTGTATGACTTCACTTAAAGGAACCGTCATTCGTCATTAGTCCGTCGGTAGAAGAGGATGGCTCCGCGTCGGCTTGTCTGAAGATGGCTCCGCTCCACTCCGGATGGATGAAGATTGAAGACGCCGCCTGGATGATGACTTCAATCGGATGGAAGACTTCTTCAGCGCCCCTTGGATGATGACTTCAATCGGATGGAAGACTTCTTCAGTGCCCCTTGGATGATGACTTCAATCGGATGGAAGACTTCTTCAGCGCCCCTTGGATGAAGACTTTGGTCGCTGCGGATGGGACAGTCAATTGTTATTGTTTTAAAAGATAGATAATCCCTTTATTACTCATTCCCCAGTTTTGCATAACCAACACAGTTATATTAATGTACTTTTTACCTTTGTGATTACCTTGTATCTAGGAACCTTCTTCCAGTCCCCTGATCACATGACTGTGACTGTTTATTATCTAATGTCTTAAATTTAGCATTGTATTGTGCTAGATCTTAAATAACTTTCTGTGCCTGAACACAGTGTTATCTATATAGCCCACATGTACTTTCTGTCTCTTTGTGTTGAAAAGAGATTTAAAAAGCCTTTGATAAGAGGCAGCCCTCAAAGGCTTAGAAATTAGCATATGAGCCTACCTATGGATGATGACTTCAATCGGATGGAAGACTTCTTCAGCGCCCCTTGGATGAAGACTTCGGCCACTGCGCATGTCCTCTTCTGTTCCATCGGTGGTCGGCTGGCTGAAGACGGCTAAAGGTAGGATGATCTTCAGGGGGGTAGTGTTAGGTTTATTTAAGGGGGGTTTGGGTTAGAGTAGGGGTATGTGGGTGGTGGGTTTTAATGTTGGGGGGGTTGTATTTTTATTTTACAGGCAAAAGAGCTGTTTTCTTTGGGGCATGCCCCGCAAAAGGCCCTTTTAAGGGCTGGTAAGGTAATAGAGCTGGTAACTTTTTAATGTAGAATAGGGTAGGGCATTTTTTTTATTTTGGGGGGCTTTGTTATTTTATTAGGGGGCTTAGATTAGGTGTAAGTAGCTTAAAATTGTTGTAATATTTTTGAAATGTTTGTAAAATTTTTTTATTTTTTTTTGCAACTTTTTTGTACTTTAGTTAGTTTATTTAATTGTATTTAATTGTAGTTATTTGTAGCTAATTTATTTAATTAATTTAATGATAGTGTAGTGTTAGGTTTAATTGTAACTTAGGTTAGGATTTATTTTACAGGGAATTTTGTATTTCTTTTAGCTAGGTAGTTATTAAATAGTTAATAACTATTTAATAACTATTCTAACTAGCTAAAATAAATACAAAGTTACCCGTAAAATAAATATAAATCCTAAAATAGCTACAATGTAATTATTAATTACATTGTAGCTATCTTAGGGTTTATTTTATAGGTAAGTATTTAGTTTTCAATAGGAATAATTTATTTAAGTATAGTGTAGTGTTAGATGTAATTGTAACTTAGGTTAGTTTTTATTTTACAGGTAAATTTCTCTTTATTTTAACTTGGTAGCTATTAAATAGTTAATAACTATTTAATAGCTATTGTACCTAGTTAAAATAAATTGAAAGTTGCCTGTAAAATAAAAATAAATCCTAAGATAGCTACAATATAATTATTATTTATATTGTAGCTATATTAGGGTTTATTTTAAAGGTAAGTATTTAGTTTTAAATAGGATTAATTTAGTTAATAAGAGTTATAAAATATTTAGATGTATTTAATTAATATTTAAGTTAGGGGGGTTTTAGGGTTAGGGTTAGACTTAGGGGTTAATAATTTTATTATAGTGGCGGCGGTGTAGGGGGGCAGGATAGGGGTTAATAAATGTATTATAGGTGGCGGCGGTGTAGGGGGGGCAGGATAGGGGTTAATAAATTTATTATAGTGGCGGCGGTGTAGGGGGGCAGGATAGGGGTTAATAGGTATTATGTAGGTGGCGGCGGGGTCCGGGAGCGGCGGTTTAGGGGATAACATATTTATTATAGTGGCGGCGGGGTCCGGGAGCAGCGGTTTAGGGGTTAATCAGTTTATTAGAGTGGCGGTGGGCTCCGGGAGCGGCTGTTTAGGGGGTAATACATTTATTTAGTTGCGGCGGTGTAGGGGGGACAGATTAGGGGTGTTTAGACTTGGGGTACATTTTAGGGTGTTAGGTGCAGACAGCCCCCATAGGAATCAATGGGATGTCGGGCAGCAGCGAACATGAACTTTCGCTATGGTCAGACTCCCATTGATTCCTGATTGAAAACCAGGTATGCTGGGCCGGAAAAGTCCCGAGCGTACCTGCTAATTTTTTGATAACTAGCAAAAGTAGTCAGATTGTACCGAACTTGTGTTCGGAACATCTGGAGTGACGTAAGAATCGATCTGTGTTGGACTGAGTCCGGCGGATCGAAGCTTACGTCACTAAATTCTACTTTTGTCGGTGTGTAGGGCTTGATAACTAAGGCGAATCAGCCTCGCCACAAATACGCTGCGGAATTCCAGTGTATTTGAGGTTGACGGCTTGATAACTAGAGGCCACAATCTGCATGTAAAAGTTTATCATGACAACTATTACAAATGACATTTGGCGAAATAATTTCCACAATCTTACAACAAATGCACTTTGGTAGAACCGATGTCAGGCAGCAATGTTTCAGCAGAAACTTCTGAGGAAGGATCAGATTGAGACATCTTGCAAAATGTAAAAGAAAAAACAACATATAAAGCAAAACTATCAATTTCCTTATATGACAGTTTCAGGAATGGGAAAAAATGCAAAAGCATAGGTCTCTGATAGAGAAAAAAGCAAGAGGCAAAAATCAATGGGGTATTGAAATAATGAAAAAAAGTTGGCGCCAAGTATGACGCACAACGTAACTGAAAGCTTTTTTGGCACCAATAATAACCGGAAATGACACACTTGCGTCACTAATGACGCAACTGTGTGTAAGGCTTCGGTGTCGACTATGACGCCGGAAATGACGAAGTTGCGTCATAAACGTATTTTTCGAACCAAAAAAATTCTCACGCCAAGAATGACACAATAAAGTCTAGCATTTGACACACCGGCGGGCCTAATACCACCCGCAATTTGCAAGAAGTAGTCAATTGAAAAAAAGACTAAACCCCAGGTAAGAAATTTTTTTCTTAAAAATGTTTTATTTTCCCCAAATATGAAACTGACAGTCTGCAGAAGGAAATACATGAACCTGACTCATGCCAAATATAAGTACAATACATATATTTAGAACTTTATATAAATGCATAAAGTGCCAAACCATAGCTGGGGTGTCTTAAGTAATAAAAAACATACTTACCAAAAGACACCCATCCACATATAGCAGATAGCCAAACCAATACTAAAACAGTTATCAGTAGAGGTAATGGTAAATTGAGAGTATATTGTCGATCTGAAAAGGGAGGTAGGAGATGAATCTCTACGACTGATAACAGAGAACCATAAGTGATACTCCCTTCACGTCCCTCTGACATTCAACATTGCTGAGAAGCGCATATCAACGTAGAAATCTTAGCACAAACTTACTTCACCACCTCCATAGGAGGCAAAGTTTGTAAAACTGAATTGTGGGTGTGGTGAGCGGTGTATTTATAGGCATTTTGAGGTTTGGGAAACTTTGCCCCTTCTGGTAGGATTGTATATCCCATACATCACATATGTCACTAGCTCATGGACTCTTGCCAATTACATGAAAGAAATATATTTTGTTTTCACCAGCCCATACTATTATCTACACCCTGGGCGAACGCATCTTAGACTTAAACTGTACAAGAAACTCTAACTTTGTTTTCTTTCAATAAAAACAGAGATTTGTTATTAAAGGGACATAAGCAAACAAGTATATGGTCTACTATGTCAGAGTATTACTGCATTTCCACTTTAAATAGGTTTAACACATAGTTAAAGTTAGATCTAGAGTAGTGATGTACCCCTGAGAATGAGCTGAGCATATCTGGTGAGCCAATGACAAGAGGCATATGTAAGTAACTGCCAATTACCAGCTAGCTCCCAGTACTTCATTGTGGCTCCTGAGCCTACTTAGATATGCACTACAACAAAGGATACCATGAACGTAAATTTGATAACAGAAGTCAATTGAAAAGTTTCTTACAATGTCATGGTCTATCTGAAGCATGAAAGTTTATTATTTTTACTGTTATGTCCCTTTAAGGTGATATAAAATGGGCATATTGCAAGATACACAGCATTTAAGTTGTTAAACAAAAATGTTCTTGATATTCTAACCTGAATTTGCTCTTTATTTGATTTTTGTGGAATATTAATTAGACAAGGGGAGAGGTTTACCCAAATTATTGTTGTCAAGTGGAATTGTTGAAGGGATTTTGATCAACACTAAAGAAAATAAACTGTTGTTCGCACGTTTAAAGTAACATTGCATATTTGTCACCTTTACAAGAAGTTTGGTAAAACAGTAGCGCTCTATTAAAGTATCTCTTTATATAGACTTTCTGCTTAGCAGCTAACTCAGTTTATGTCTTTCAGTATATTCCAAAGGCCAATAGAAAACACAGAGGTGACGCAGGCAGTCGGAACGAAAAACCCAATGCCTGAATAAGCATATTGATTAGATAGAGCTCCTGGTGAGATCTAGATTCATTTCTTGTGCAGTTTTACTATCATCTGTTAAACAGCAAATTATTAAATGAAAAAGAAAGAATAATGCAAATATTTAATAAAAATGGATAGATAATAGAATTAAGAGATAAACCTCCTATTACGTCATATGTTCTCTAATCATATAACTTTAATAAATAAAACACAACAACTTTGTGGGAGAAAAAGACTGGTCATGGTCATGTTTATTCAATAAACGGATTTAAAGGGACACTGTACCCAAATTTTTTCTTTTGTAATTCAGAAAGAGCATGCAATTTTAAGCAACTTTCTAATTTACTCCTATTATCAATTTTTCTTTGTCCTCTTGCTATCATTATTTGAAAAAGAAGGCATCTAAGCTTTTTTTTGGTTTCAGTACAGCACTTTTGGACAACACTTTTTTATTGGTGGATGAATTTATCCACCAATCAGCAAGGACAACCTAAGTTGTTCACCAAAAATGGGCCGGCATCTAAACTTACATTCTTGCATCTCAAATAAAGATACCAAGAGAATGAAGGAAATTTTATAATAGGAGTAAATTAGAAAGTTGCTTAAAATTTCATGCTCATTCTGAATCACGAAAGAAAAATTTTGGGTACAGTGTCCCTTTAACTTATGGCTAATATTATCCAATATAAGGCATTCTTTAATCAAAACATAACTAGAACTCTCTACTGACAGACGGACAAGGCCCCTCCTTGGCTTGCAGCGTGACACCCAGCTGTTCACGCTCAACGGCATAGAGAGCTGTGATGTGTAGAGATCTTCGGCCTGCAGTTCGTAAGGGAGAGGACCCTAGGCCGGCACCTAGTGGGCATATCCCCTCCCTATTTCTAGACCGTCACTCATCTCTCTCAATGCCCACTCCCAGAGCCTTGCCCGACCGCCAGCTAGGGCATATCCTCACCAGCCCATTAAGGCGACCCCCCCCCACTGGTGAGTCATACAAACCTCCTGTAAGGGGTGGTAGGTTATATTAAGGCCCGGGCTTACAGGGCTAGCTCAATTAAACCTACCCTGGCCAGAAGACATCTAGTACCCTCACCATGCCGCATTGTTGCCACCACCTTCTTCAAACCCAGGGATGGGTGGGCGGGAAAAATTTCTCCTTGAAGTCTGGAACAGGAAGAGACCGGAAACACTGCTGCGAGACCCTATGAAGGTAAGCACAAACACCCGCCTCCAAACATGCAACAATGTAGCAAACACAACTTAGAACACTCCAGACTTCAAGCTAGTTATCTCCTAATGTTGCTACAGGCCCACTAGAGGGCCCTCCACTGTCATAAGACTTCCAAAGGCAAGAGTTAAAAAATAGAATAAAAAAGAATAGCCTAATTATCATATGCATAATAAAAAGACAAAGCAATAACACTTACTTTGAAATTCAAATTAGCAGTAGATTTTATTCTGATAAATTTTAATGTTTATTTTTATTTCCCTGTCCCCTGTATCATGTGACAGACATCGGCCCATCACAGATTGACATATATATATATCAAATGCTTTCAACCCTTTAGCAATTACCGAAACCTGGCTATCTCCTTCTGACACCATTTCCATCGCTGCTCTCACACATGATGGTCTTCACTTTAGCCATACCCCTAGGCCAGGTGAGAAACATGGCGGCGGTGTTGGGATCCTGCTCTCCCCCTCCTGCACTTATCAATACCTACCTCCAATCCCATCTCTCTCCTTCTCCTCCTTTGAAGTCCACCATATTCGTCTGTTCTCCCCCCTCTCCCTCAAAGTGGCAGTCATATATCGCCCTCCTGGATCAACCTCCCATTTCCTTGACAACTTTGCCGCATGGCTTCCTCACTTTCTCTCTTCAAATATACCAACTATAATTCTTGGGGACTTCAACATTCCCATTGACAACCCATCTGCCCCTGCTGCCTCTAAACTTCTTTCACTCACATCCTCCTTCGGTCTCTCACAATCCACTCTATTCCTGACTCACCATGATGGACACTCCATCGACCTGGTATTTTCCTACCTCTGCTCTATATCTGACACCACCTGTCACCCTTTTCCCATTTCAGACCATCACCTGGTCACCTATAATATTAACGCAACAGCTAAACCTACTTCCCCATCCTGCTCCCACACCTCTAGAAATACATATGCCGTGGATCCGCTTCAATTTTAAAAAATCATTCAAAATCTCCTCCCTCACACTTCCACTATAACCTGCTCTGATCTTGCTACAGCCCACTGTAACAAAACTATCTCCTCTGCATTAGACACACTTGCCCCTCCCCAGCTGCGCAAAACACCACACCGTCAGTTACAGCCCTGGCATGCTCAGCAAACACGCTATTTGCAAAAATGCTCCCGTACTGCTGAGCGTGTCTGGAGGAAAACTCACTCTGATTTTATACAGTATAGGTTCGTTCTTCGTTCATACAATTCTGCCCTTCACTTAGCCAAGCAAACCTACTTCTCTCCTATCAGATCTACTCTTTCCTCAAACCCTAAATGACTCTTCTCCACCTTTATCTTTCTCCTCTACCCACCTGCTCCATCTCCCATCTGTCTTTAGTGCTCAAGACCTGGCAGACTACTTTTTAAACAAAACACATACTATCTGAAGCAACATCCCAACACCAACCTGCAATATTCCAACAACAGGCCCAGTTACTCCCTCTGCCACTCTCTGCATCTTCCATCCAGCCACTGAGAATGAAGTTTCTTCCTTACTATCTTCCTCACACCTCACTACCTGCCCGCTCGACCCTATCCCTTCCCATCTAATACCCTCCCGGTCTTCCACCCTCACTCCTGCTCTTACTCACACATATCTCTCTCTACCGGCTCATTCCCATCTTCTTTCAAACACGCAAAAGTCACTCCCATACTCAAAAAACCCTCCCTCAACCCCAATTCTCCTGAAAGCTACCGTCCCATATCACTGCTTCCACTAACATCAAAACTCCTTGAAAAACTAGTTTACAATCACCTAACCCACTTCTTGTCCACCATCTCTTTGCTTGACCCCCTGCAATCTGGAGTCCGCCCCAAACACTGAGACTGCCCTTACCAAGGTTACTAACGATCTTCTCCCTGCTAAAAATATTGGCCACTACTCTATACTCATCTTACTTGACCTCTCAGATGCCTTCGACACAGTTGACCACCCCCTCCTCCTACAGACCTTTAGTTCTTCTGGCCTCTGTGACACTGCTCTTTCCTGGATTCACTCCTATTTTTCTCACAGATCTTTTTCTGTGTCATTTGCCGGCGACTCCTCCTCTCCTATGCCTCTGTCTGTTGGAGTACCTCAAGGATCTGTTCTGGGTCCTATACTCTTCTCCATCTATACTTCTTCACTGGGTAAACTTATCAACAGTTATGGCTTCAAATATCACCTCTATGCTGATGACACCCAGATCTACCTCTCCACCCCTGCTCTCTCTCGATCTGTCCTTTCTCATGTCAGCAACTGCTTATCTGGTATTTCTTCCTGGATGACCTCTCACCACCTAAAGATTAACATGTCCAAGACTGAGCTTCTTCTTATCCCCCCCTCAAGCTCTACGCTGACTTCTGACTTCTCTATCCCTGTTGACGGCATCACCATTTCCCCATCGCCCAAAGTCTGCTACCTCGGAGTTACACTTGACTGAAATCTATCCTTCGTCCCCCATATCCAATCGCTTTCTACATCCTGCCGCAACCATCTATGCAATATTTCCATTTGTCCTTTTCTGAGCGCTGACACCACAAAGCAAATATTACACTCCCTTGTTATTTCCCCGACTTGACTACTGCAATAACCTATTCACTGGCCTTCCTCTTTTCCACCTCTCTCCTCTTCAATCCATCCTTAATGCCTCTGCCAGGCTGATCCAACTTTCCCGTCAATCTGTATCTGCTGCACCTCTCTGCGAGTCCCTTCATTGGCTCCCCATTCACAGCAGAATTAAATTCAAAATTCTCACCCTTTCATACAAAGCTCTCATCTACGCCGCTCCCTTCTACCTATCCTCTCTAATACACAAGTATACTCCAGCCTGCCCACTAAGATCCAACAATGACTTTGCTCCTTGCATCCACGACTATCACCTCCTCTCATGCTAGACTGCAGGACTTCTGTCGTGCAGCACCTACCCTCTGGAACACTCTCCCTCATGCTGTCAGGCTTTTCCCTAATCTTTCTTCCTTTAAATGTTCCCTGAAGACTTTTCTGTTCAGGGAAGCCTACCACCCAACTCAATAATAAATTAACTTCACTTACCTAACAACATTTCCCCCATCTAACTCTGTATTAACATCTTTCTCAATCTTGCAGTCCTCACCTCCTGTTTCTCAACCTCCTACCCTTCTAGATTGTAAGTTCCCTTGGGTATAGGGCCCTCAATCCCTCCTGTATGTGTTTGCAAATTTTGTCCTGTCTCTTACAAGTCTTACAAAGGAAACAATGTACAGATATTGTAAGATGGTAAAAAACAACAATCTGTTACAAATGGACTGAGAACTAATACTCTCTTTGTGGTTAGACCGCTGTCTTCTTTCAGTCTCTCCCCAGGGACTGTGGTTAAGGTAGAATTTTAGTCGTAGATGGCGCAGATCTTTAGTATTAAACTCAGAATGGATATATAATAATCCTTCTGATGACAAAGAGAAAAGGGCTTGATGTGTATGTAAAAGCCAATTAATATGAGTGCAATATACTCACTCCATAAGTTGCATGATATCCGCTTGTCTGGAGTATGCCACACATATGTCTTGTAACAATAGAGGTTTTACAAACTGAGAGCAAGAAAAAAACTCCAGTAAAAAATATGTAGAATCTGTTATAATTAAATAAGTAGTAACTTACTACATCAAAATTGGACTTCTGGCAATGTCACAGCAAAGAAACAAAGTGATATTCCAATATAGATAAAAAAATATTTATTAGCTTCATATTTTTTACTGGAGTTTTTTTACTTGCTCTCAGTTTGTTGAACCTTTATTGGTACAAGACATCTGTGTGGCATACTCCAGACAAGCGGATATCATGCAACTTATGGAGTGAGTATATTGCACTCTTATTAATTGGCTTTTACATACACATCAAGCCCTTTTCTCTTTGTCATCAGAAGGATTATTATATATCCATCCTGAGTTTAATACTAAAGATCTGCGCCATCTACCACTGAAACTCTTACAAGTCTTGTATTATTTTATTTAAATGAATTGTATCCATGGACAGCGCTGCGGAATATGTTGGCGCTTCATAAATAAAGTATAATAATAATAATAAAAATAATATATATCTATAAATACCGGTAAATAAACTCTTGCACATTCTTAATAGGAGTTGATGCCTCAAAAAAGTGTGCGCATAAAGAGAAATGCACAGTTTGGTGATGAAAGTCAATATGCTCTATCTGAGATATGAAAGTTTCATTTTAACTTTGATGTCCCTTTAATGTGTAAACCCCCAGCCTAGGGTTAAATGCTTTGCTCTTAATATAACAACTATAATTGGTTTTAAACAAAAAAACAATAAACTTACGGCTAGATTACGAGTTTTGCGTTAGAGGCTATGCGGTGCTAACGAGCAGATTTCTCTCACCGCTCACTTTCCTACAGCGCTGGTATTATAGGTTTTTACAAATCCGTCATTAAAAGACAAAAAGTGAGCGTTGAGCAACATTTTGCTCATTACCGCACTCGCGCCGGATGGATGAAGATAGAAGATGCCATCTGGATGAAGACTTATGCCCGTCTGGAGGACCACTTTGCCCGGCTTGGATGAAGACTTCTCCTGGCTTCGTTGAGGACTTTGGCCCGGCTTGGATGAAGGTAAGTCGATCTTCAGTTGGTTAGTGGTAGGTTTTTTTAAGGGTGAATTGGGTGGGTTTTATTTTTAGGTTGGGCTTGCAAAAGAGCTAACTGCCCTTTAAAGGGCAATGTCCATCCAAATGCCCTTTTCAGGGCAATAGGGAGCTTAGGTTTTTTTAGATAGTATTTTATTTGGGGGTTGGTTGTGTGGGTAGTGGGTTTTACTGTTGGGGGGTTGTTTGTATTTTTTTTTTACAGGTAAAAGAGCTGATTACTTTTTGGCAATGCCCCGCAAAAAGCCCTTTTAAGGGCTATAGGTAGTTTAGTTTAGGCTAAGGTTTTTTTATTTTGGCGGGGCTTTTTTATTTTGATAGGGCTATTAGATTAGGTGTAATTAGTTTAAATATCTTGTAATTTGTTTATTATTTTCTGTAATTTAGTGGTTTTTTTTTGTACTTTAGCTAATTTAATTGATTTAATTGTTGTTAATTTAGTTAATTTATTTAATTAATTATAGTGTAGTGTTAGGTGTTAGTGTAACTTAGGTTAGGTTTTATTTTACAGGTACTTTTGTATTTATTTTAGCTAGGTAGTTATTAAATAGTTAATAAATATTTAGTAACTATTCTACCTAGTTAAAATAAATACAAACTTGTCTGTAAAATAAAAATAAATCCTAAAATAGCTACAATGTAACTATTAGTTATATTGTAGCTAGTTTACGGTTTATTTTATAGGTAAGTATTTAGTTTTAAATAGGAATAATTTAGTTAATGATAGTAATTTTCTTTAGTTTTATTTAAATTATATTTAAGTTAGGGGTTGTTAGGGTTAGACTTAGATTTAGGGGTTAATAACTTTTATATAGTGGCGGCGACATTGGGGGCAGCAGATTAGGGGTTAATAAATGTATGTAGGTGGCATCGATGTTAGGGACAGCAGATTAGGGGTTAATAATACGGCAGGTAACTGCTTCACTTATAACCTAGCACTACATAAGGCTGGTACTACTTCACTTTTAATCTAGCACTATATAAGGCTAATACTACTTCACTTGTAATCTAGCATTATATAAGGCTGGTACTACTTCACTTGTAATCTAGCACTATATAAGGCTGGTACTACTTCACTTGTAATCTAGCACTATTTAAGGCAGGTACTACTTCACTTGTAATCTAGCACTATATAAGGCAGGTGCTACTTTACTTTTAATCTAGCACTATATAAGGCTGGTACTACTTCACTTGTAATCTAGCACTATGTAAGGCAGGTACTACTTTACTTGTAATCTAGCACTATATAAGGCAGATACTTCTTCACTTGTAATCTAGCACTATATAAGGCTGGTACTACTTCACTTGTAATCTTGCACTATATAAGGCTGGTACTACTTCAATTGTAATCTAGCACTATATAAGGCTGGTACTACTTCACTTGTAATCTAGCACTATATAAGGCAGGTACTACTTTACTTGTAATCTAGCACTATATAAGGCTGGTACTACTTAACTTGTAATCTAGCACTATATAAGGCAGGTACTTCTTCACTTGTAATCTAGCACTATATAATGCTGGTACTACTTCACTTGTAATCTAGCACTATATATGGCTGGTACTACTTCACTTGTAATCTAGCACTATATAAGGCTGGTACTACTACACTTGTAATCTAGCACTATATAAGGCAGGTACTACTTCACTTGTAATCTAGCACTATATAAGGCTGGTACTGCTTCACTTTTAATCTAGCACTATATAAGGATGGTACTACTTCACTTTTAATCTAGCACTATATAAAGTAGGTACTACTTCACTTGTAATCTAGCACTATGTAAGGTAGTTACTACTTTACTTGTAATCAAGCACTATATAAAGCAGCTACTACTTCACTTGTAATCTAGCACTATATAAGGCAGGTGCTGCTTCACTTGTAATATATCACTACATAAGACTGGTACTACTTCACTTGTAATCTAGCACTATATAAGGCAGGTACTACTTTACTTGTAATCTAGCACTATATAAGGCTGGTACTACTTCACTTGTAATCTAGAACTATATAAGGCAGGTACTACTTCACTTGTAATCTAGCACTACATAAGGCTGGTACTACTTCACTTGTAATCTAGCACTATATAAGGTAGTTACTACTTCAATTGGAATCTATCACTATGTAAGGTAGGTACTACTTCACTTGTAATCTAGCACTATATAAGGTAGTTACTACTTCACTTGTAATCTAGCACTATATAAGGCAGGTACTACTTCACTTGTAATTTAGCACTACTTAAGGCTGGTACTACTTCACTTGTAATCTAGCACTATATAAGGTAGTTACTACTTCACTTGTAATCTAGCACTATATAAAGTAGGTACTACTTCACTTGTAATCTAGCACTATGTAAGGTAGTTACTACTTTACTTGTAATCTAGCACTATATAAAGCAGGTACTACTTCACTTGTAATCTAGCACTATATAAGGCTGGTACTACTTCACTTGTAATCTAGCACTATATAAGGCTGGTACTACTTCACTTATAATCTAGCACTATATTAGGCTGGTACTACTTCACTTGTAATCTAGCACTATATAAGGCAGGTACTACTTCACTTGTAATCTAAAATTGCATAAGGCTGGTACTACTTCACTTGTAATCTAGCACTATATAAGGCTGGTACTACTTCAATTGTAATCTAGCACTATATAAGGCTGGTACTACTTCACTTGTAATCTAGCACTATATAAGGCTGGTACTACTTCACTTTTAATCTAGCACTATATAAGGCTGGTACTACTTCACTTGTAATCTAGCACTATATAAAGCAGGTACTACTTCACTTGTAATCTAGCACTATATATGGCTGGTACTACTTCACTTGTAATCTAGCACTATATAAGGTTGGTACTACTTCACTTGTAATCTACACTATATAAGGCAGGTACTACTTCACTTGTAATCTAGCACTATATAAGGCTGGTACTACTTCACTTGTAATCTAGCACTATATAAGGCAGGTACTACTTCACTTTTAATCTAACACTACATAAGGCTGGTACTACTTCACTTGTAATCTAGCACTATATAAGGTAGTTACTACTTCACTTGTAATCCAGCACTATGTAAGGTAGTTACTACTTCACTTGTAATCTAGCACTATATAAGGCAGGTACTACTTCACTTGTAATTTAGCACTATATAAATTAGTTACTACTTCACTTGTAATCTAGCACTATATAAGGCTGGTACTACTTAACTTGTAATCTAGCACTATATAAGGTAGTTACTACTTCACTTGTAATCTAGCACTTTATAAGTTAGTTACTACTTCACTTGTAATCTAGCACTATATAAGGCAGGTACGTCTTCACTTGTAATCTAGCACTACATAAGGCTGGTACTACTTCACTTGTAATCTAGCACTATATAAGGTAGTTACTACTTCACTTGTAATCTAGCACTATATAAATTAGTTACTACTTCACTTGTAATCTAGCACTATATAAGGCAGGTACTACTTCACTTGTAATCTAGCACTACATAAGGCTGGCACTACTTCACTTGTAATCTAGCACTATATAAGACAGGTACTACTTCACTTGTAATCTAGCACTACATAAGGCTGGTACTAATTCACTTGTAATCTAGCAGTATATAAGGCTGGTACTACTTCACTTGTAATCTAGCACTATATAAGGCTGGTACTACTTCACTTGTAATCTAGCACTATATAAGGCAGGTACTACTTCACTTGTAATCTAGCACTACATAAGGCTGGTACTAATTCACTTGTAATCTAGCAGTATATAAACCTGGTACTACTTCACTTGTAATCTAGCACTATATAAGGCTGGTACTACTTCACTTGTAATCTAGCACTATATAAGGCTGGTACTACTTCACTTGTAATCTAGCACTATGTAAGGCAGGTACTACTTCACTTGTAATCTAGCACTACATAAGGCTGGTACTAATTCACTTGTAATCTAGCAGTATATAAGGCTGGTACTATTTCACTTTTAATCTAGCACTATATAAGGCTGGTACTACTTCACTTGTAATCTAGCACTATATAAGGCTGGTACTACTTCACTTGTAATCTAGCACTATATAAGGCTTGTACTACTTCACTTGTAATCTAGCAATATATAAGGCTGGTACTACTTCACTTGTAATCTAGCAGTATTTAAGGCTGGTACTACTTCACTTGTAATCTAGCAGTATATAAGGCTGGTACTACTTCACTTGTAATCTAGCACTATGTAAGGATGGTACTACTTCACTTGTAATCTAGCACTATATAAGGCTGGTAGTACTTCACTTGTAATCTAGCAATATATAAGGCTGATACTACTTCACTTGTAATCTAGCACTATATAAGGATGGTACTAATTCACTTGTAATCTAGCAGTATATAAAGCTGATACTACTTCACTTGTAATCTAGCACTATGTAAGGATGGTACTACTTCACTTGTAATCTAGCACTATGTAAGGCTGGTACTACTTCACTTGTAATCTAGCACTACATAAGGCTGGTGCTACTTCACTTGTAATCTAGCACTACATAAGGCAGGTACTACTTCAATTGTAATCTAGCACTATATAAGGCTGGTACTACTTCACTTGTAATCTAGCACTACATAAGGCTGGTACTACTTCACTTGTAATCTAGCACTATATAAGGCAGGTACTACTTCACTTGTAATCTAGCACTATATAAGGCTGGTACTACTTCACTTGTAATCTAGCACTATATAAGGCAGGTACTACTTCACTTGTAATCTAGCACTATGTAAGACTGGTACTACTTCACTTGTAATCTAGCACTATCTAAGGGCTAGATTTAGAGTTTTGTCGGTAAGGACCCGCGTAGCTAACGCCGGCTTTTTTCTGGCCGCACCATAAAAATAACTCTGGTATTGAGAGTCCACATAAAGGCTGCGTTAGGCTCCAAAAAAGGAGCATAGAGCATATTTAACGCAGCTTCAACTCTCAATACCAGAGTTGCTTACGGACGCGGCCAGCCTCAAAAACTTGCTCGTGCACGATTCCCCCATAGGAAACAATGGGGCTGTTTGAGCTGAAAAAAAACCTAACACCTGCAAAAAAGCCGCGTTCAGCTCCTAACGCAGCCCCATTGTTTGCTATGCGGAAACACTTCCTACGTCTGCACCTAACACTCTAACATGTACCCCGAGTCTAAACACCCCTAACCTTACACTTATTAACCCCTAATCTGCCGCCCCCGCTATTGCTGACCCCTGCATATTATTATTAACCCCTAATCTGCCGCTCCGTAAACCGCCGCTACTTACATTATCCCTATGTACCCCTAATCTGCTGCCCTAACATCGCCGACCACTATATTATATTTATTAACCCCTAATCTGCCCCCCACAACGTCGCCTCCACCTGCCTACACTTATTAACCCCTAATCTGCCGAGCGGACCTGAGCGCTACTATAATAAAGTTATTAAACCCTAATCCACCTCACTAACCCTATAATAAATAGTATTAACCCCTAATCTGCCCTCCCTAACATCGCCGACACCTAACTTCAATTATTAACCCCTAATCTGCTGACTGGAGCTCACCGCTATTCTAATAAATGTATTAACCCCTAAAGCTAAATCTAACCCTAACACTAACACCCCCCTAAGTTAAATATAATTTACATCTAACAAAATTAATTATCTCTTATTAAATAAATTATTCCTATTTAAAGCTAAATACTTACCTGTAAAATAAATCCTAATATAGCTACACTATAAATTATAATTATATTATAGCTATTTTAGGATTAATATTTATTTTACAGGTAACTTTGTAATTATTTTAACCAGGTACAATAGCTATTAAATAGTTAAGAACTATTTAATAGTTACCTAGTTAAAATAATAACAAAATTACCTGTAAAATAAATCCTAACCTAAGTTACAATTAAACCTAACACTACACTATCATTAAATTAATTAAATAAAATATCTACAATTACCT
The DNA here is from genome assembly GCF_027579735.1 of Bombina bombina. Taxonomy (NCBI): domain Eukaryota; kingdom Metazoa; phylum Chordata; class Amphibia; order Anura; family Bombinatoridae; genus Bombina; species Bombina bombina. Next base: position 1,202,745,268 of record NC_069502.1, read on the forward strand.
ACAATTAAACCTAACACTACACTATCAATACATTAATTAAATACAATATCTACAAATAACTACAATGAAATAAACTAACTAAACTACAAAAAATAAAAAAGAACTGTTACAAAAAATAAAAAAATATTTACAAACATAAGGAAAATCTTACAACAATTTTAAACTAATTACACCTACTCTAAGCCCCCTAATAAAATAACAAAGCCCCCCAAAATAAAAAATGGCCTACCCTATTCTAAATTACTAAAGTTCAAAGCTCTTTTACCTTACCAGCCCTGAACAGGGCCCTTTGCGGGGCATGCCCCAAGAAGTTCAGCTCTTTTGCCTGTAAAAAAACCCATACAATACCCCCCCCAACATTACAACCCACCACCCACATACCCCTAATCTAACCCAAACCCCCCTTAAATAAACCTAACACTAAGCCCCTGAAGATCATCCTACCTTGTCTTCACCTCACCAGGTATCACACCGATCCGTCCTGGCTCCGATATCTTCATCCAACCCAAGCGGGGGCTAGACATCCACTGAAGAAGTCCAGAAGAGGCTCCAAAGTCTTCATCCTATCCGGGAAGAAGAGTAGATCCGGACCGGAAACCATCTTCTTCCAAGCGGCATCTTCTATCTTCATCCGATGAGGACCGGCTCCATCCTGAAGACCTCCACCGCAGACCCATCTTCATCCGGCGACGTCCAACTGAAGAATGACGGTTCCTTTAAGGGACGTCATCCAAGATGGCGTCCCTCGAATTCCGATTGGCTGATAGGATTCTATCAGCCAATCGGAATTAAGGTAGGAATATTCTGATTGGCTGATGGAATCAGCCAATCAGAATCAAGTTCAATCCGATTGGCTGATGCAATCAGCCAATCAGATTGAGCTCGCATTCTATTGGCTGTTCCGATCAGCCAATAGAATGCAAGCTCAATCTGATTGGCTGATTGGATCAGCCAATCGGATTGATCTTGATTCTGATTGGCTGATTCCATCAGCTAATCAGAATATTCCTACCTTAATTCCGATTGGCTGATAGAATCCTATCAGCCAATCGGAATTCGAGGGACGCCATCTTGGATGACGTCCCTTAAAGGAACCGTCATTCTTCAGTTGGACGTCGCCGGATGAAGATGGGTCCACGGTGGAGGTCTTCAGGATGGAGCCGGTCCTCATCGGATGAAGATAGAAGATGCCGCTTGGAAGATGATGGTTGCCGGTCCGGATCTACTCTTCTTCCCGGATAGGATGAAGACTTTGGAGCCTCTTCTGGACCTCTTCAGCTACCGGAAGATGGATCGCCAGCCCCCGCTTGGGTTGGATGAAGATTTTGGAGCCAGGACGGATCGGTGAACCTGGTATGGTGAAGACAAGGTAGGATGATCTTCAGGGGCTTAGTGTTAGGTTTATTTAAAGGGGGTTTGGGTTAGATTAGGGGTATGTGGGTGGTGGGTTGTAATGTTGGGGGGGGGGTATTGTATGTTTTTTTTTACAGGCAAAAGAGCTGAACTTCTTGGGGCATGCCCCGCAAAGGGCCCTGTTCAGGGCTGGTAAGGTAAAAGAGCTTTGAACTTTAGTAATTTAGAATAGGGTAGGGCATTTTTTTATTTTGGGGGGCTTTGTTATTTTATTAGGGGGCTTAGAGTAGGTGTAATTAGTTTAAAATTGTTGTAATATTTTTCTTATGTTTGTAAATATTTTTTTATTTTTTGTAACTTAGTTCTTTTTTATTTTTTGTACTTTAGTTAGTTTATTTCATTGTAGTTATTTGTAGGTATTGTATTTAATTTATTTATTGATAGTGTAGTGTTAGGTTTAATTGTAGGTAATTGTAGGTATTTTATTTAATTAATTTATTGATAGTGTAGTGTTAGGTTTAATTGTAACTTAGGTTAGGATTTATGTTACAGGTAAATTTGTAATTATTTTAACTATTTTAGCTATTAAATAGTTCTTAACTATTTAATAGCTATTATACCTGGTTAAAATAAATACAAAGTTACCTGTAAAATAAATATTAATCCTAAAATAGCTATAATATAATTATAATTTATGTTGTTGCTATATTAGGATTTATTTTACAGGTAAGTATTTAGCTTTAAATAGGAATAATTTATTTAATAAGAGTTAATTAATTTCGTTAGATTAAAATTATATTTAATTTAGGGGGGTGTTAGTGTTAGGGTTAGACTTAGCTTTAGGGGTTAATACATTTATTAGAATAGCGGCGAGATTCGGTTGGCAGATTAGGGGTTAATAATTGAAGTTAGGTGTCGGCGATGTTAGGGAGGGCAGGTTAGGGGTTAATAAATATAATATAGGGGTCGGCGGTGTTAGGGGCAGCAGATTAGGGGTACATAGCTATAATGTAGCTGGCGGCTCTTTGCGGTCGGCAGATTAGGGGTTAATTATTGTAGGTAGGTGGCGGCGACGTTGTGGGGGGCAGGTTAGGGGTTAATAAATATAATATAGGGGTCGGCGATGTTAGGGCAGCAGATTAGGGGTACATAGGGATAATGTAGCTGGCGGCGGCGTGCGGACGGCAGATTAGGGGTTAATAAGTGTAGGTAGCTGGCGGCGACGTTGTGGGGGGCAGATTAGGGGATAATAAATATAATATAGGGGTCGGCGGTGTTAGGGGCAGCAGATTAGGGGTTCATAAGGATAACGTAGGTGGCGGTCAGCAGATTAGGGGTTAAAAAAATGTAATCGAGTTGCGGCGATGTGGGGGGACCTCGGTTTAGGGGTACATAGGTAGTTTATGGGTGTTAGTGTACTTTAGAGTACAGTAGTTAAGAGCTTTATGAACCGGCGTTAGCCCAGAAAGCTCTTAACTACTGACTTTTTTCTGCGGCTGGAGTTTTGTCGTTAGATTTCTAACGCTCACTTCAGACACGACTCTAAATACCGGAGTTAGAAAAATCCCATTGAAAAGATAGGATACACAATTTACGTAAGGGGATCTGCGGTATGGAAAAGTCGCGGCTGAAAAGTGAGCGTTAGACCCTTTTTTGAGTGACTCCAAATACCGGAGGTAGCCTAAAACCAGCGTTAGGAGCCTCTAACGCTGGTTTTCACGGCTACCGCCAAACTCCAAATCTAGGCCTAAGGATGGTATTTTGAGTTATTTTGTAAAGATGCTTAATTGGGCAGGTAACGTCACTTGTTGCCACGTGCACAATTGTTAGAGGTATAGAGAAAGACTCCATAAGACAGAAAAAGGAGGATGGAGAGGAGTTTGCCAGCCATTTTGTGGCGACCAGTAAACAATTTTCTTTTTAAAATAACTTTTTTTTTACCATTCTTGCTACAGTATAGGTAAAGGGGTGCAGGAGGGTGTTCGTCACTCAACCTAAGGTAAGACTTAAACATTGCTACGGTATAGACGGTATAGACCGTCCCTTTAATAGACACAGAGGAACATTTTTTTTTCTTTCTATTGTTATGCAAATTTATGTTTTCTTCTTTTTGAGTAAAACGGAGAGGAAAAAGTATGGGAATTCTATATTAAATGCTTAGAAAATATAACTTACTTTTGAATAATTTGAAAAACAAACAAAAAAACAAACTCATATCAAATCTAATAATACAAAAATTCAAGAGAAACATCAGCGCTGCGGAATCTGTTGGCGCTCTACAAATAACCGATAATAATAATAATAATAACATCCCCAATCTGTCAATGTCCTTAAAAAAAACAACAAACCAAAGTTTTAAAATTCCTGGAAATGAATTTCTGCAGATTTTTTTTTCTTGCACTCAACAGATTCAATTATGCGCTGCTGTTGCTTTATGCCAGTACTTTCAGGTACTTTAACAAATGCGCTTTCTGCCTTTATTAGAATTATCCCCATAGGCTTTCTAGTCATACCAGCACGGCAGCATAAAATTGCAGAAAAAGACAAGAGTTTTGTAAATATAAAAGAGGGATCCATGCTTGAAAAGATACTGTGCATTAGACAGCAGTCAGGCTACAAGAGTTAAAGATTCACCTCTTTATAGAAATCTTACATAGCACCCAGGTAAGAAATTACACTGTGATTAGGGAATTATTGCATTTAATCTGCACTACACAAACAGATATTAGCCAGGTAGTTTTATCTCTTGCTTTGGAAGATTACCTTGAAACCAAGAGCTTTTGTACAATGCCAGGACTGTAGATCTTAAAGAGTGACTGTGCACTGTGGTTAGGTAAAATTATGTAGAACTTCATTTTGGAATAATGGATAATGCAGCCAGAAAAAGTTCTTTGCACTGCAACCAAATAAAGTGATCTTGCACTGCATCCACACAAAGTGATCTTGCACTGCATCCACACAAAGTGATCTTGTACTGCAGCCAGATAAAAGGATCTTGTACTGTATCCAAAAAAGTAATCTTGCACTGCAGCCAGATAAAGTGACCTTGCACTGTATTCATATAACGTGATCTTGCACTGCAGCCAGATAAAGTGATCTTGTACTGCATCCATATAAGGTAATCTTGCACTGGAGACAGATAAAGTTATCTTGCACTACAGCCAGATAACATGATCTTGTACTCCAGCTAGATAAAGTTATTTTATTTTTTTACAGGTAGATTAGAAGATCTTATTGCAGCCAGATAAAGTGAGCTTGCGCTGTAGCCAAATAAAGTGATTTTGTACTATAGCCAGATAAAGTGATCTTGCACTGGATCCAAATAAAGGGCCATATTAGGAGTGGCACGCTAACAGTTGCGCATGAGCGATATCAAGTTTATTTAAAGTATTTGCTTGTGTCGGAAGTAGCACTTGTATTAAAAGTTGAAAGTTAACCCAATTGCTTGAGCAGCTAGAAAAAGTGATTGCATCCAAATAAAGTGACCTAGCACTACAGCCAGATAAAGTGATCTTGCACTACAGCCAGATAAAGTGATCTTGCACTACAGCCAGATAAAGTGATCTTGCACTACAGCCAGATAAAGTGATCTTGCACTACAGACAGATAAAGTGATCTTGCACTGCAGCCAGATAAAGTGATCTTGCATTGCAGCCAGATAAAGTGATCTTGCACTACAGCCAGATAAAGTGATCTTGCACTACAGCCAGATAAAGTGATCTTGCACTACAGCCAGATAAAGTGATTTTGCATTGCAGCCAGATAAAGTGATCTTGCACTGCATCTAAATAAAGTGATCTTGCACTACAGCCAGATAAAGTGATCTTGCACTGCATCTAAATAAAGTGATATTGCACTACAGTCATAATTGATTTAGCACTGCATCCAGTTAAAGTGATCTTGCACTGCAGCCAGATAAAGTGATCTTGCACTGCATCCGAATAAAGGACCAGATTAGAAGCGGCGTGCTAACAGTTGCGTGTGAGCGATATCAAGTTTATTGCCCGCGTTTGCGCGCGTCAGAAGTAGCGCATCTATTACAAGTTATAAGTAAACGCATTTGCTTAAGCTCTATTAAATTTAACTCGCATTGGGATAATGTGAACTGTTACACTCAAATAAAAAGTGTCACAAAACACATGAAAAATACAATTAAAAGTACAGTTACACTCATAGTAACAATATCTAATAACAAACTATTAAAAAATAAAAAAAAATTGCATGGAAAAGTTATAAGGGCTCAAAGATATGAGGTCACAGATGTTATAAAAAAAAGACTGCAAAGGGCTTTAATATAGAGATACATACATATACATGTCTAAATATATATGTGTTTATATGTGGGTACATATGTTTTTATATGTATACAGTAAACTCTCAGTTAACCGGCACTCATGGGGATCGGTAGATTCCGCATAAGTGCAGTTTCTGGTTGCTTGAGAGTTACTATTAAAAATAGGCCTAACTAGTTCTATAACCCATACTATAAACGCTGTATTTACTTGATATTAATATTTAAATACAGTAAATAAAAGCAAATGAATACAAATAAAGACAAACTTTATTATGCATTTTTAGTTAAAATGCTGTTACAGTAAATCAAAGCAAATTAAGACAAATACTGTAAAGATAAACTTAACTTAATGTGGATGTAGATGGTTTTGAATCTAAATCAGGAGATGATGCTGTACTGGCAAACTTGCATGCAGCTTTATAAAAAAATGAACAAATATCAGCTTGCTTTAAGGCCCTACCCCTCTCTCTCATACAAAGTACGGTTTTGCGTGATGTGTAGCTGCATAACATGCTGAGAAGTGAAGAAGGGTTGCTGTTCTGTAAAAGCTATTACAGTTTCAAATGCTTCAGTAGCTCTCTGCCAAGATACTGTTTCCACCTCACACCCATCGTCATCACTCTCTTCCTCCTCTGCAACATTCATTTGTCCATGAGTCATAACAGCTTCTATATCTTCTGTATTTAGTGTATGAGTTACTGGAATAGCTTCACCCACAACAAGTCAGTCGTCAAGTTCATCTCGAGAAATAATAGTTTTGTCGTTAGCAGAGTCAAATACTTCACAGATTTTATCATAAACTTGGCTACTGGCAGCTGCCCTGTTGTTTAGAACAACCACAAAGTCGACAAAGGAGCATTTTACAGACATCACAGCTGACCACAACTTTCTCCAAGATTTCCATAATGTTTCAGTTCTCACAGAATCCCAAGCACATGTGACAGTGTAGATGGCATCTTTGAGATTAAACTTTTTTTGAAAGTCCAGAATTGTCCCGTCAGAATTAGTCCTTTTCCGCATGAAGTCACGCTTGTAAAACATTTGTACATTTTGTATCAGTCCTTGATCCATTGGTTGGATCAGACTTGTAACATTAGCTGGAAGATAACATACGAAAATGTTGCCATTAACAAGCTCTTCAACAGGAGATGTGCGTGACAGTTATCTAGGAGCGACAGAACAGCAATACTAGAAAAAAAATATCCAACTGTATTTTAGGATTAAAATGTATCTAATCGTATTGTAGCAAAGAAGTGGTACAAATTTTCTGAGTTCACATTGAATAGATACATGGTATGACAAGAACCCCATTTTAGGAAAAAGCGGTGATGTAAACATTACCGCTACTGAGATGTATGAAATGTTTATTCTAGTATCATATCAAAGTAAAATGTATCTATACACAATACTAATATTTCTTACAGATTTCTATACTTTGCATAGAAAGGGTATAAAACAGGACAAGAACATCACTTTATGAAATCGCTTTGTTGCAAATGTTGACACCCACCTATTTCTATTGGTGGATTCACATTATCTTCTTACCAATAGGCAGAGCCACAGGGAATAAATACCCGCCGGAACCTCCGTAAACCCTTTTGAGAAAGCCGAGTGTCTCGGCGAAACATGTCAGGGGAGGTTGGGAGTTAATGGGCTCTCATTTTTTGTTATTTTAATCTAGCAGGAACTTAATAGCAGCTTACTAGACTCAGACTACACATAGCCTTTAGCGTTACTATTAGACTAATAATTCAGGCTCAAGCAGCTGATTGTTATAACTGTGTTCGTTAATACAGGAACAGGCAGTCATTTGAACTAATATAGAAAGTACTCTTTTAATAAGTTGACGTGTCAGGGAAAATTACGGTCTGATAATGGTCAGATAATGGTCAGATAATCTAATACGTGTGTAAAATATAATCGATCTGCAGACTTTCAGGATCAGGCACTACCGGTTTATATAACTTGCAGAGAACTATGACTTAGATTGGGGATACACTTTGATTTTAAATTATAGCAGATCCATACAGGACGTTCATATATAGCATAAGAGTTAACGGATATATATAAGTACAACAGAAGGATTTTTTGATATTTAACAAACTAATGTTATTATAAATGGTAATGAATATTACACAGGTAAATTAGATTTGATCTAACAGAACTACATTAGTTTGGATACTACCTTCTATAAATATAACTGCAAGTTAACTTATCCTTACTATATCCTGCTTAATCAGATTATCTGGTGTTAATATATTTTATTCCACTAGCACAACAACATCACAGTAGTAACAATGGTTACTATTTATCAGCGGTATATAGTGTAAATATAGTAACACAACTTCATATTTGAAATGAAGGCATATCTGATATTATTAGTTCTATGAGTGTTTGATCATATACACATAGGAGGAATCTAAAGTGTATGACCAGTAAGAATATTACCAGGATTTGTTGAATTATCTAATTCATGGTCAATAGACTAAAGAGGATTTTTGAAGCACATAATAGGACCAGCAAAACAATCCTTGTCAAATGTATATGGTGTATCACAATATGCCATAATCACTAATCTTTTTTGTGTTTCAATATAATACTTTCAGACTCAACCTGACCCGGACCTATTTTTAGGATCCCCCTTGATTAATTATTTGTTTGTCTGAAGACTATGGGGCCCATCTATCAAGCTCCGAATTGATGCCCCGTGTTTCTGGCGAGCCTGCAGGCTCGCCAGAAACACCAGTTATGAAGCAGCGGTCACAAAGACCGCTGCTCCATAACCTGTCCGCCTGCTCTGAGCAGACGGACAGACATCGCCGCAATTCAACCCGATCAAGCACGATCAGGTTGTTTGACACCCTCCTGCTGGCGGCGAGTCTGCAGGAGGCGGCGTTGCACCAGCAGCTCTTGTGAGCTGCTGGTGCAATGCTGAATACGGAGAGCGTATTGCTCTCCGTATTTAGCGAGGTTTGGCGGACCTGATCCGCAGTGTCGGATCAGGTCCCCCAGACTTTGATAAATTGGGGCCTTTGGATTAATATTACATCCTAGGTTTATACTATCAAGACGAGCAAATAATATATGGTACTTTTTCTTATTAGAGGAAGTATTAAATATAAGTATTAATATAATCTGGTATTACCAGTTCTGCCGTTTAATCCTGATTTAAGTTATCATTAGTTCCTGTGATTTTAAATGTGTCATCTTTCTATTATTTTAAAGCCCTAATAAAAGTTAAATTTTAATTCATTTTCCCCTAGTATATCTGCCACTTGTTGCTTAGTTAAATCTAATTAATTTAAGGGATTTTTGAGTGCTGCTTTTGCGTACATTTTTTGGTGGTTTTATACCTCCTTTTGTTAAAATTAGCTGCATAACAACATGCTGAGAAGTGAAGAAGGTTTGCTGTTCTGCAAAAGCTATTACAGTTTCAAATGCTTCAGTAGCTCTCTGCCAAGATACTGCTTCCACCTCACACCCATCGTCATCACTCTCTTCCTCCTCTGCAACATTAATTTGTCCACAATTCATAACAGCTTCTATGTCTTCTGTATTTAGTGTATGAGTTACTGGAATAGCTTCACCCACAACAAGCCAGTCGTCAAGTTTATCTCGAGAAATAATAGTTTTGTCGTTAGCAGAGTCAAATACTTCACAGATTTTATCATAAACTTGGCTACTGTCAGCTGCACTGTTGTTTAGAACAACCACAAAGTCGACAGAGGAGCATTCTACAGACATCACAGCTGACCATAACTTTCCCCAAGATTTCCATAATGTTTCACTTCTCACAGAATCCCAAGCACAAGTGACAGTGTAGATGGCATCTTTGAGATTAAACTTTTTTGAAAGTCCAGAATTGTCCCGTCAGAATTAGTCCTTTTCCGCATGAAGTCACGCCTGTAAAACATTTGTACATTTTGTATCAGTCCTTGATCCATTGGTTGGATCAGACTTGTAACATTAGCTGGAAGATAACATACGAAAATGTTGCCATTAACAAGCTCTTCAGCAGGAGATGTGCGCAACAGTTATCTAAGAGCAACAGAACTTTACTATCCTCTGGTATTCCTTTCTTTTGTAAATTTTCTTTAACACTGGGAACAAATGAAGAATTAAACCACTTGATTTCCCGATGGATTTGCACAAACGAGCACAGTGATACGCTCTTTATTTAGCTGGAAACCATGAGCTACGTTATCATTGCCACCAGCCAAAGTAGAATTAGGCAGACACTTCCACATTAACCCCTTAAGGACTGGGCACTTCAGCCAAAAACTTCCCCAAAAGACTAGAGCATTTTTAGCATTTTTGCCATCACTACATTTAAACAGAAATAGATCCTCTCTTTTTTCTTTTTTTTAACCTATCAAAACTATAAATTTTTATTTAGTAGACAACCCAAAGTATTGATCTAGGCCCATTTATATTATATATATAATATATATATGTATATTTCATGCCACCATTTCACCGCCAAATGCGATTAAATAAAAATTTTTTTTAGATATCTCACTGAAATTATTTACAAACAGCTTGTGCAATTATGGCACAAATGGTTGTAAATTCTTCTCTGGGATCCCCTTTGTTCAGAAATAGCAGACATATATGGCATTTAGCGGCCTTCTAATTACCAAAAAGCAACGCCAAAGCCATATATGTCTGCTATTTCTGAACAAAGGGGATCCCAGAGAAGAATTTACAACCATTTATGCCATAATTGCACAAGCTGTTTGTAAATAATTTCAGTGAGAAACCGAAAGTTTGTGAAAATTTTTTTGAAAAAGTGAACGATTTTTTGTATTTGATCGCATTTGGCGGTGAAATGGTGGTATGAAATATACCAAAATTGGCCTAGATCAATACTTTGGGATGTCTACTAAAAAATAATATACACATGTCAAGGGATATTCAGGGATTCCTGAAAGATATCAGTGTTCTAATGTAACTAGCGCTAATTTTGAAAAAAAAAATGGTTTGGAAATAGCAAAGTGCTACTTGTATTTATGGCCCTATAACTTGCAAAAAAAGCAAAGAACATGTAAACATTGGGTATTTCTAAACTCAGGACAAAATTTAGAAACTATTTAGCATGGGTGTTTTTTGGTGGTTATAGATATGTAACAGATTTTGGGGGTCGAAGTTAGAAAAAGTGCATTTTTTTCCATTTTTCCTCATATTTTATAATTTTTTTATAGTAAATTATAAGATATTATGAAAATAATGGTATGCCATAGTAACTAAAACCTAAAATGTCCCCATTGGTACCAGACCCATCTCTTGACTCTACTCTACTGCACATGCGCTCTAGAAATGCTTGTTTTTAATACTGTGCGTGTAGGCTAACATTACAACAATATATCTCTGAAACTACTGTATGGATTAATCTAGTTCATTACTGTTATCAAATCTATGGGCCAGATTCAATAAAAACAATTTGTGTCCTCCCAGAAAGTTGCCCTTCTGTTCCCCTAGCTCCTACATTTTTGCACTTAGTTATTGATAGAGTGTGATGCTTCTGGACTATACGGTTTAGAAGAAGTTAAGCGGTTTATTTTTGTTTCAAAATAAGTAAACATTTACGGCCAGATTACGAGTGGAGCACAAAAATGCGCTTTCACAAACACGATGTTTGCGCTCCACTCGTAATACCAGCACACCCAATTGTGTGCTGGTATCTTAAGTGGCCCGCAATGGAAACCCGACCTCACTTTCGCATTGCATGGAAGCTTTGAGCTCAATAGAGTGTGCTTCCGTAGGCTCCAATGGGAGCCTTGTTCTCATGAGACACAGCATGAGAACTAGCACAGCAAATGGGGTAAGTCGCGCAGTAATTCGCAGCAAATATAAATATATATGTATATGAATGTATACATATATGTTTATGTGCTAGCATGTGAATATACACACATTAACATACAAATTTTTACGTATATAAGCATATACATATATAGTTAAAGGGAACACACAGTCCCCATAGACCGCTATGTAAAGGAACTTTCAGTGCAGTTTTTTTCTAACACCCCACATCTTCCACTTTTAAGCCCCTATAACTGCTTAGTTGTTTTTAATAAAAAAAAAATCTATTTTTTATTTTTTTTAAAGAACTAAACACTGTATTTTGGAGCATTTGGGGGGCATTTATAAAATTAACCAGAGATCTGATCTGTTTTTTTTTTTAAAAGCGCTATTTGTTACTGTGAGCTTTTTATAATGGCTGGTTATTTATTAGGTGCCCTTCTACCTACTCAGAAGAAAGGTAAATTTATGTCTTGTATACTGTGCTCTTCTAACCTCAATACAGATTAATATAAAAAAAAGTTGTGAAACTAATATCTCATAAACAAAACCCGTTAAAAATCAAGGAATTCAGAGATTTGTGCCCCCTCTCATCACAACTGCGAGTTCAGCTCATTTATAATCAATGGAGACTCCTCTAATTTACAAGTTCTCACCACGCAGAACGGGTTTCATAGTGAAGGAAACCAGCATCAAAAAGCAACTTTAAAACATAACAAAATAAACAGATTAAAAGTGGGAGACAATGTAACCTAAATAAAACAGTCAATGACAATAACATATACTAATTAAACAGTAAAACGTAAAACCTCATCAGCTCTACAATAGTGAGACACAGCTATATAACGGGCTATAGAGTCTTTATAAATTCTAGCTTGGCTGAGATTTACGTGAAACATATGATCAGCCCCTCGTTCTGTCAGACTTGCTATTATTCTGCACTTACAAACACATTTACCAAGTTTACTTTGTGTCTCTGAGGCTGTAATTGTTTAACCACTTAGTAATAGGTAATCAGTTCCTCAGTGCAAGATTTCATGTATTGGGCTTCTATAGATGGCAGGAACTCCTACAAATGAGATGCTCGAAAAATACATTGTGATGCTTAATGAATATGATTTTGTCTTTATACCTAGGTCCCTCAGCAACCTCACGAGCACCTATGAATGTAGCCCATTATGAGCCCAAATTACAAGTGGAGCACAACTAATAGATCATGGAGGGTTATCTTGTGTTGAGTCCCACACTAAAAATAGCCCTAAATATGGCATAACATGTGGATGGTAAATCTTAAACTGGCTGTTTTTTTCTTTCTTTCTTTGTTTAATTAATTAAAAGGAGAGAGGGGAATAGAGAATAGATATCAGCAGACAGAGATAAGGGAGAACATGAAAAGACAGATTGAAGACAAGGAAGGAGAGCAAGAAGAAAGAGAGTAACGAGAGAGACAGAGAGATAGTGAATAGAGCGAGAGAGAAAGGAGGGGCAGAGAGAAAAGGAGAAAACAGGAAAAAGAGAGGAAGAAGTGACAGAGCAAGGAGAGAGGGGGCATAAATAGACTGTAGCTAGTAAAGGAAGGTCATAGCTGACCTGGCAGATCTTTATTTTATTTCTTAATCATTATCAGCATTATAACTTAGGAACACCAGGATTATCCGCTGGAGCTCCCTCACACAGGCTGTCCCACGCTACCTGCTTCTCCTCAAGCAGTATGTGGCTAATTCTCACATCTTCATTTGATCACACTAATCTCTACTCTCTTCCTCTTCCTCTTCCTGCATATGTCTACTTGCTGTTTGTGATTCTCATGGTGTATAATAAGCAGACTCGGTTTTGGTTCAGAACACTGGGTAGCGCTTGCTGATTGGTGGCTACATTTATGTATGTTTGTGTGTATGTATATATGTCTATGTGTATGTATAAGTGTATGTATGCATGTGTGCAGTGTTTTAAACCTAAATCTGAATAGAAACTATAAAAGTAAGTGGAGGTTTACCAAACCTTTGGCTTATCGCTCAGGCCATAGCTGACATGAGTTTTTCAGTGTGCCGACATAGATATGTGAGGGATTTATGGCATCTGTGCTAT